>NC_083717.1:138482053-138729553 GCF_028564815.1 Eubalaena glacialis | reverse complement strand
TTGAAGAGAGCAGAAGCCAGAATGAGTGAATTGCCTCATTGAATTTGATAATCCAAACAATCTTATTTGGTAGGAATATATGAATTCAGGTTGTAGACTGAGACATGCAGAAGTTAAATGATTTGCTCAGGTCACACCACTCAGAATTCCCTATCTCCTCTGCATCTAGGAAAGCTTATGACATTGAATTCTGTCTGAAGGAATTAAGTCTATTTCTTCTTGCATCTGTAGGCAGTGTGGACATCTCCAAAGTGACCTTGGAAGTCACTTGTCAAAAATTGAAGAGTCTCCATTTTCTTCATCCATGAATAACTAGATAAAGCAGTATCTTCTGATTTATATGACCACCATTAACGAAACTCATGCATGCTCTAAAAAAAAATCTGCTTTGTACTGACACAGATTTAAGAGATTATTATTTCAGCTAATACTTAGCTCAACTACAATAAGGGTCTTTATTCTTTATTATAAGAAGAATGTAATATAATACTAGTTAAATGGGCTTCTAGACAATTAAGTTTATCTAATCAGATGTGTTTTATTCATGTGTGTAATAAATGTAATAGAGAATATAAATAAGAAAGGAATAATATAACAATGAGATATTAAGAAAGTATCCTCATTCCAATAACTTCAAGGTTTCTTTTGGTATAATGCACACACAAGAGTTAGAAAGGAAGGTAAATCTATCTAGTGATTCCCTTAATAAGAAAGATAAAGCCCACATCTAAGTAATTGGACTCTTATAGTGGAATCCCACCTAATGCTCGGGCTCAAATGGGTTGAGCATGGTTATGTGGTAGGCTATAGAGAATTTGGGGGAGTGGTGTATTCTAAAATGTATGATTCTCTAATTATGCTGGCCAAAAATCAGTCAATTAAGAGTTAGCTAAAATAGTGTCTGGCATTGACTATAAAGTCATCACCAATACAGAAACAGCATCTGCTTTTATCAAGTGTTTAATGAATTAAATCAGAGCGATATCATATAGTTAATTATGAGTAATTAATAGAATAAATATCTGGTGCAAAATTCTGCTAAGGACAAATATTAGGTGCTTTGCAGATAAGTAATAACAGAGCAGGTGAGCACAGCAATTCATACAGTGTGCTAAATCAAGTAGAGCACATTGGGAGCCAGGTTCCTCAGTGAAAACAGCCGTGTTAATGAGACAAACAATCACTATTTTAGCTGAGCTTAAAGTAGCCACAACACCCAAGAAATAAAACATTCTATAACATGATAAAGTTACCTACATAGATTATATACCAGTTATTCACTAAAATGGAATATCTAACAGAGTATTATCACATTAAAACTGAACTTATGTTTTTTCTTTTTAGTGGATTTTTATTAGATTTCTCAGAGACACATACAATTTCTGTCAGAATTCTATATGAATCTTAAAACAGAATAACTATATATCTCCTTCCATAAAAAAAGAAACAGAAAACAGGAAAAAAACCATAACTGACCAAATAAATTGCTTTAGACGTTTAATAGAAATCCAGTCTGAAGAGAAAATACTCCTCTTTGAGAGAGAAATATTATGTCAAGAATTACACATACTCTTTTCATACATATATTCAACAGTAGGTATTTTCCAATTTCCTATAGCAAATACATATGCGATGGCCAAATGTATATGATGAGAAGCAATGTAGCCAAAAAGGAATGTATATTAATTAATAAACAATTAATAGCTATAGTACAATTAAATATTAATTAACAGTGAAATTCCTGCTTATTTTGGTTCTAATTAATGATATTTTCTAGTAGGTTGTGTTGGTAATGATGATTATCCTCTCCTATGAGAATTATTTATTTAACATATTGACTATAATTCTGTTTTTGAAAATTTGCTTATATCTTAAAAATAATGACAACCTTTGGCCATATATATTTTATTAGACATCTAATAGATTGCTTAAATGAAAAATATTAAAGAATAATAGAATAAATGCTAAATTGTGTGCTATATAAAATTAGGGGGATGATCCTATGTAATAAGCCACTTATTGAAAAATTTAGACTAATCTGTAGAAACTACATATAAAATATTGAGACAGCAACCTCCAGTGTGGATTAAGACTGGAATAATGTTACATCCACGGTTGTAGTATTTTTTAAAATTAATTAGAAATTATACTATTTTATTTAGAAGATTAAGAATATATCAATTTCCTTATGGATAAAAATAATTTCTTATTTTTAATAAAATATCTATAATAAGTCAAAGCAACTGAATCACGTGGGCAGTCAGTAAATTCTGTATCATTTTATTTTTGTAAGTAGTTCTGTGTTTTTCATAATCATTGATCACTTTTAAAAGCCTAATAATACGTATGACCTGAAATTCCTTGCAAGGCAACTAAATGAATACAATATTTGTGAATTCAGTATTTGAAAAAATACTGTTGCTGCATTGATTATATTGTGCTTTTTATAATCGAAATACTGAAAATCAGATATTGTACATAGAATATAAATAGTATAAACTTGAAATTCCTAGGAATTATTATTAAAATAATGCTCATTATTTTTCAAAGTACATCTCAAATGAATATTTTTAAAAAATATTGACAGAATATGTATTTACCTTCATGGATAAACTCCAAGATGAAACATCATAAACTGCAGGTTGCTTATCTTTCATTTATCAACATGCATTTTAATTAACTAATTAGTATATTTCTAAAGTCTCATTAAAAGTAGTGTAAATATTGGGGCTTCAGTAAAATAGAAATCAAGATAAAAAGATTTGGCTACTTAGAGAAAAATATTCCATATTGTGTGGACAGACTGATCACTCAGATGAAATGAACATTAGACAGGTCCATTTCATATACTGAGACCAATATTTTCCATCCTTGATGTTTCTTTCTATCTATTGCCCAGTCTACCCACATGCATATCCCTCACGTAATGTCATTTCTTGTATGCATTATAAGTTCTTGCTCCCAAGTTAACCTTAAATTAGGAAATTGCTATTAAATTTGAATTCTAAGAAGCCAAAATAAAATGAATTGTTTTTATATTGCTCTTTCCACTCGGATGGTTGGGAAACCAATTCAGTTCAGCTTTTACAAATTTTAGTCTGGCATGTACCTGATTGTTGATTATTAACTCAGCATCAGCTGTCTCCTTCTACCCCTGAGGGAAGAAGCCTGGGAACTCCTTTTCTCAGAATTCCTTGTGAGCTGGTTTCTAAGTTAGATTCTACTAATGACAGGCATTCACACGTGATTTGGGAAATGGAAAAAGGGGAACTAATGTGATAGCAGTTGCAGAAAGGCTATAGATTAGGGTTTTTAGAATCTTCTGGATAAGCTCATGTTAATCAATAGCTTGGATACTCCAAGCAGGTGAAATCATCCAAGGAGGCTTCCTTGAGAATCCTGCACTTGCTGACTGAATGACTGTTTCACAGGTGTTCCCTGCTGTGGAAGACTCTAGTTTTCTGCTTTAACTCTCCTGTTGCTTAAAATATCTAGAATGACTTTTATTTTATCGACAGAATCTTCATTAACCAATTAGGGTTCACAATAGATTATATTTGAAGCTTTATTATCAGTAAAGCATAATGTGCCCTTTAAATATAAAGAGTCTATGTCTTAGGGACAAATGGCCAGGCCTTAAAGAGATAGTATAGTATATGTTTGTTCGTAGATTATTGAAGGAATTAAAGTTATAAATTCTAGCACATGAGGAAGTTCCACAATAACAACTAACAATATACTAATTTGAAGGAATGAGCATGAATTAAAGCAAAAGCATGAAAAGGAAAATGACCTGTTATGTATTACTTAAAAGAATATAATGCAATTTAACATAGCTCTACATTTCTGATATTTTTACAAAATATGTTTTAAAATCAGAATACAAAGAGTTATATGTACTTACTGAAGAAGATTTGTAAATTAGAGAAAAGCTTAAAAAGAAAATAAAAACATATGACATGTGATATGATGATCCAGAGGTGGAATGAAAAGAGTTGCTAAAAATAAAAATGTGAAGTATACTCACAAAATTATCTGTATATATACATGCACACACAAATTTTACATTAATTGGATTCTACACATAAATTGCAAATTATGTCATGAACATTTCCAATACTATTAAATATTCTGAATCAAAAGCATTTTTAGTAAATCTGATTTCCATCGTATTATGCACCACACTTTATTATATCAACCGTTCATTTTTTAAAATATGAGATATAAGAAATACCAGAATGAACATTCATGTTTATTTAAAAAAACTAAACAAAGCACAAAAGAAAAAGCAAACCTTTGCTCTACATATTTTTGCGAATTTCTCTTGGGAGATTCTAAGATGAAATTACTGTGTTAATATGTGAATAGCTTCTTTGTGCTTTACGTAATTTCCTTTAAAATTTTTGTTCTGGGTACTGTATAAGAGGATACACACATATACACATATATACAGATTTTGGGGACATATATATACAAACACAGATATTTCAATTTACAAATAATTATAAGTATTTTTATTTTTAAATATAGCCAACTTAAGAGATAACAGCTGTTTTTCCTTTTTATATTTACATAATACAATATAATACTTTAAAATTATATTTTTAGTTTATCTGATTTCTACTGAGTTGAATATATTTTATACATTTATCACTGAAGTTTTTTTCCTATTTTTAAGTCTCCTCTAAATGTATTTGGATCTTTTAAAATTATATTAATTATTTTCTTCTTCACAGAAATTTTTATATATTAATATTTTATCATTTACATGTAGGTTGTTTTCTTTGCAGCTCAGGAATTGTATTGTTTTAATTATTTATTTATTTATTTATTTTTGGCTGTGTTGGGTCTTAGTTTCTATGCGAAGGCTTTCTCTAGTTGCGGCGAGCGGGGGCCACTCTTCATCGCGGTGCACGGGCCTCTCACTAACGCGGCCTCTCTTGTTGCGGAGCATAGGCTCCAGATGCGCAGGCTCAGTAGTTGTGGCACACGGGCCTAGTTGCTCCGCGGCATGTGGGATCCTCCCAGACCAGGGCTCGAACCCGTGTCCCCTGCATTGGCAGGCAGATTCTCAACCACTGCGCCACCAGGGAAGCCCCAGGAATTGTTTTGTTTTAAAATGAAATAGATATGTAGACATACTCAATTTAAAAATGCTCACATTGCTCTCATTTAAAAAAAACAACAACAAAAAGTCTTTATTTGAATCCATAACCTTGTCCCCATAGAGAATTCACCAGAATAGCCTCTACACACTGTCTAAATTTCTACCTTCTAATAACTCTTTTTGAAACCCATTTTAATTAAAAAATAGTCCAACCTTAGTCCAAAGTAGAAATAAATACAGTAAAATCTCAAGCACCCATCATGCACACTTTTAAAAGTTAAACAGTTGATTAACATACTAAAAAAATAAATACAATTTTGCAGAGACAGTTGCAGCTCACTCTACAGCACCCCCTCAACCCCTTTGCTTCTCTTCTTCCCTAGCAGTAAACACTCCGTGAAGTTGGTATCTTTCCTTCCCTTCTAGGTTTTTGTAATTTTACCACCTATATATGCTTTCTATTAGTAACCACTGATATTTTTGCCATGTTTTTCCATTTTATGTACTTGATGTCATATTCTACATGTAAAAATATTTTGTTCATTTTCTCTCTGTACAGTGTTCTACTGTAAGCCTGTACTGCATTTTTAGGCCATTCTCCCATTTATGAGACTTTTGATGCAAATTGGTTATATGATCTGTAAAAACAGTGCTGTACTTAAAAATTCCTTCTAGGTGAATCGTTGTGAATATGTACAGAAGATTAACTTCTGTTAAATACATGGAGGTGGAATTGCAACAATTCAGTATGTAAAATATTTTGGTGTTCCATTTGGTCCACTTTTAACTTACCCTAGCTGCTTTGGCAAGCAGTTGCATAACTCTCACATTCTGTTCTGGGTCATCACGGCCTCCACTGGGATGACCGTGGGAACCAGCTCAGCAATTCTGATTCATGTGCAAATCCAGACATGTAAGGGAGTTAAATGCAATAAGATGAAACTCTGATTGACATATGTACACTCAGGCAGTCAATTCTCAGGTGCGTTCTACATGGCCCTTTAAAGTCCCCAGTGGGATCAAGCTCTAGTTGCCCAGTGTAGTATTTAGCTCAATAAACCACAGTTGGATTATGTTTTTGTACAGTCAGGCCACTCAAGATGGCTGTTCTCTTGCTCTCTGTGCATCCCCTGCCCGACCAGTGCCTGATTCACCTACACCCCATTCACATGACTGATCTTCCTACATACTTGCCCCAGGCCCCAGCTGGTGATTGTTCTCATCAAAGGGGTGGTGAGGGGCGTGCCCCTCTACTGGTTTCCCTGGTAACTAATGAGCCCAGCTGCTGTCAATTCCCCTATAACTGGTAATCTTCCCTCCCACCCGGCTTCCACCGGGAGCAAAGACTACCTCCTCATCCTGCCTGCCAACAGCCGCACACGGTGGGGTGTCACTCCAGGCCTTGCTTCAGACATGTAAGCTCCCCCATTCATTAAACCATTGGTGTCTCTGTTGCTGACTCTGGGCTCTTCGGTCTTGAAGCTGGGCAAGCACAGGCCTTATAGGCCTGTGGGGTGCAGCCCAAGAGTTTTCCTCCCCTGTTTCACTCTTCACAGTCTCTCACTCCTGCTCCTTGGGGTCACTTCCCCAAGTAATCTGCCTGCATGCAAGCCCTTGACTCCAGCTCTGCTTCAGGGGGCAAACCCAGATTACAGCTCTTGGTTGTAGTGGCCCTAGAGAAAGTATAATTTCAGGACGGGATTCTGAATGTGGTAATTAACCAAGTTGTCAGATGGTGAAGATAACTATCGCTGGTGGTAAGTGGGGAGGTAAAAAATATAAAATAAAATGTTGAGAGCAGCGCCTGACTATGGTGTGTTCAGAAGGCGAATCGTTGGTGTTTTGAGGTAGCAGTATTAATTGTAATGTATGAAGGCAATCAAAATTATAAGAACTGTAGAGTCAGAGGAGTCAGTTAAAGGTTTTAGGTACCTTCCAAAATTGCGTAAATACGGAATAGCCAACCAGCAAATCAAGGCACACAGCTAACAACTAATGCCCCAAGGCATTATTAAAAGACACTTGAGCTCTTGTAGACTTAGGGCAAAACGTGTTGAAAATCAGACCCGGGATTTATTATTTACATATTTATTTATTTATTTGGCTGCGCCAGGTCTTAGTTGCAGCCCAAGGATCTTCATTGCCACATGCAGGATCTTCATTGAGGCACACAGGATCTAGTTCCCTGACCAGGGATCAAACCCAGGTCCCCTCCTTTGGGAGAGTGGAGATTTAGCCACTGGACTATTAGGGAAGTCCCTAGACTGAGGATTTAATTTTGAGAACTACGAAAGATGAATACATAGCTTCAACAAGTCTCTTAAAAGGAAGTCACGGCCTCTACAGGGAAACAATGAGACCTGAGTCCTAGGACAAAGTCATTAATATAAACAGTTTAAGGACCTTCTAGCTCAGATTTCCCTACAGCCTCCAAGCTGGTAGCAGCAGCCCCTTTTATCAGCTTTAAAAGAAAACCCTCTGGCTTGGAGACCCTTAGAAAGTCCTAAACTGAGTCAGCCCCCTCAAAAAATGTACTCGTTCGACACCAGGATTTACCCCTACTTCATGCACTCTATCTTCAAACCAACAATTAGGGTAGAGTCAGCCTAAGCTCCCCACAGAAGTAGTACACACCTCCAAAGAATCATCTCACTGATTTGTGTGGAGGGGATTTAGAGGGCAATGGAAACACGTGTGGAAGTAGATCTCGAGACTGGATGGGGAGGATTTATTGACATAAAATTCCTCTCGTGATTTGTGGCTTAGTGTTGTGTTCAGGACACTGGTTTGTGCATGATGATGTGCTGCAATAAATATGTAGGTGATATAAGAACTGTCTTGGCAGAGTATTGAGAAGGAGAAACAGAAAACTTAGTGAACTGGGCATAGTCAGATGAAATTATCTTGTGAGCCAGAGAAGCTACCTCCAAACTATGATCCCTGAAGGAATGGGAGACAGATTCTGCTATTCTAGACTCATTTTTATTGATGTCGAAGACCTGGGTTGCAAGACAACAGCTCTCAGTCACACTGAATTACAGATGAGAGACAACACAGATTTTCTCAAAGACCCCAGTTTCTCCTCACTAGTTCATTTCATAGTGTCATGAAGAAAAAAATGCCCCATGGGCAACAAAGCCAGAGGAGAAATTAGAGTGCCTTAATCTGCAGGCCTTTAGGGCAGTGGCTAGGAGATCATGGTATAGAAGTGAAATAGATGGAAAATCAACTAGTGTGTTACCGGATTTTATAGCCTAGGAAAAAAGGCAAAGTCTGGGAAGCAGAAGGGTGACATCAGCTGCCTCAAAGGTAAAGTAAATGGTAATCTCAGGCTCAGATTCCAGACTAAACTACTTCCCAATTCCAGAGACTATTGATTAAGAGAAATTCTGGGATTGTTTGTTTGTTTTTTAAGGGTTTTTCTTGAGACTGAATCTACAAGAATATAAAATATCTAATACCCAATTTTTCCCCAACTGCACCTGAGTCCATTTACAAGGATAAATGTGTGCTGGGAAAAGGAGGTAACCCACACCTCCAAAGAGCTATTTCATACAGTGACTTAGCTGACAAAGTAGTAAACCCCAAACATTATCATCGCCAACAGTTAAGGCTGGGAGGTTATAGTGGTCAATTGATAGGTGGACTAATGGCTCAAATCGGTGTCACAGTTGGTCTGTGGACTTACCCTGCAGTCATTTTTCTAACCCTTGAATGCAGATCAGAATCTACATATTGTTTCCTGACCAGTAAGTAAAAACAACTATAGTAGGAATGGCAAAGGGGAAATGCCTGGCATTTATCACTTCCCCATCCCTTCACCTCCAACCAAAATGGTAAATTAGGAGCTATTAGTCGCCGAGTTGTTGCTCAATGAAAAACTGCACAAGCCCCTACAATAGTGATGTCTTGAGGGCTGGGTAGTCTGACCTGTCAGCTTTGCATTTGTAAATGCTGCCAAGTCACATGATCACCTTTCTGCTCTGGTTGGTATTCAGAACTCAGGGGAGGGAATGATATCCTGATGAGACCTCACTTCTCTAGATCAAATCACTCCTTTTCTTTTTGGATTCCACTTCGACCATGGCAACTTTCTCAAATCCAGATTCCTTTCCCTTGTGCCTTGTGGTGCTCTTCTAAGGTTTCAAGACAAAACCAGAGGTGCAGATAAATATTTCAGCAGAAGCAATTGGTCAGTGAAAGAAGTGTTAAATCACAGAAAATAAAAGTAAAAAAGACCAAAAATATTCCTACTATTTTTTTTACTTATTCCCCTCCTTCCTTCTGGGAATATTGATGTTGCCAAAATATTGGCCCTCTGTGCACCATTGCCAAATAGAAATATAGAGACAGAGTTTTGGAGGAAAGAGAAAGGGTAGCTTTATTTCTTTGCCAGGCAAAGAAGAAACACAGCAGGCTAGTGCCTCAGAAACTGTGCCCCCCTCCCTGGGGAATAGGGAGAGGTCTTATAGTCAGGGCTCGTGGTCAGGGGTAAGTGATAAATAAGGATCAAGGAAGTGACAGGCTTGCATTCTTCTGATTGGTTGGTGGTGAGGTAAGTGGGAGTCAGCAACGTCAACCTTCAGGTTCCGACTGGTCTGGGGTCTGTGTGCTTCCGGGCAGCACACCATCATTAATCATTAACTTCTCCCACCTGGAGGAGGTTTTAGTATCTGCAAAACAGCTCAAAGATATCTTTGTGTATATCCATTGATGAGGAACCTGGACCTTGCCCCAAGGTTGCACTATTGTTTCTCTTGACTGACTGTTTCTCCCTTGCCTTGCATCCCCTCCCTTCCCTAATTAACAAGTGCTTGAATCTGCCCGTTGGAAGTTGGAGGAAGTTATGGAGGCTGAATGAAGACTATTTCCTCTAATCAAAGAAATGGGGGACACAGGAAGGCTTTGTGCCCAAGAGCCCCACAGGGTCCTGCTTGGTATCATTAATATTCATCACGACTTTTACCTCTATTCTTCATCTTTCTCTTTTTTCTGTTGTCTATTTCTATCACTTGCTAGATAGAGTCTTCTGGGAGAGTTTCTCCATCTGAACTTCTATGTTATTATTCATATTTAATCAATATCAATTGGTGTTAATTTTTGTATATGGTATGAGGTAGGAGTCCAACTTTATCATTTTACATGTAAATATACAGTTGTCACAATGTTTTTTGAAGAGTTTGCCCATTGAAACAACATGGATAAACCTGGAGAACATCGTGCTAAGTGAAATAATCCACACATAGAAAGGCAAATACTATATGATCTTACTTATATGTGTAATCTAAAAAAGTCAAATTCAAAGAACTAGAGAAGAGTGGTGGGAGGTGAGGGAAATGGGGAAATATTGGTCAAAGGGTACAAACTTTCAGTTATAAGATGAATAAGTTCTGAGGATATATATACAGTATGGTGATTATAGTTAATAATACTGTATAGGATACTTGAAATTTGCTAAAAGAGTAGATCTTAAGTGTTCTCATCATGAAAAACAAACAAAAAATATTGATTAACACATTGATGGATGTGTTAATTAACTTGCTCTAGTATGCATTTTACAATATATACATACAGTAAATTATGTTGTACAACTTAAAAAATATATTGTACAACCTAAATATATAAAATTTTTTTTTGTCAATCATACCATACCTCAATAAAACTGGAAGTAAATAAAATAAATAAAAAAGAATTTTACCCACTGAATTATATTGGTCAGAAATCAATTGAACATAAATGTAAAGATTTACACTGGACTCTTAATTGTATTCCATTGATCTATATGCTTATGACAAAACTGTAACATGTTGATTATAGTAATTTATTACTGTATTACAATCAATTGATTACTGTTTAGTATTGATTACTGCAGCTTTGTAGTAAGTTTTGAAATTGGGAAATGTGAGTACATCAACTCACATTTGTTTCTCTTTTTCAAGATTGTTTCATCTCTTCTGAGTTCCTTAAACTTCCATTTGAATTTTAGGATCAGCTTTTCAACTTCTGCAAAAAGCCCACTGGGAGGTGATATCTCATTTTAGTTTTGATTTGCATTTCCCTGATGATTAATGGTCTTGAGCACCTTTTCATATAACTGTTTGCTATTTATATGTCTTTGGGAAAATGTAGAAGTGAGAATAGAATGATGGTTATAGGGCCTGAGAAATGGGAGATACGGAGAGAGGTTGGTCAAAGGGTACGAAGTTGCAGTCATGTAGAATGAAGAAGTCTTGAGTTCTAATGTATAGCATTATGACTACAGTTAATGTATTGTACATTGGAAATTTGTTGAGAGAGTAGACTTCAGGTGCTTTCACCACACACACACACACACACACACACACACACGAAAGGTCAATGTGTGAGGAAATGCATATGTTAATTAGGTTGACTATAATAATAATTTCACTGTGTATATCAAAGCATCATGTTGTACTCCTTAAATGCATACAATTGTTATTAAAAACATTTTCAAAAAGCCAGCTGGGGGTTTGATAGTAATTATAGTGATTCCATTTAGTGGAATTCAGTGAATCTGTTGGACCTACACTTTTTGTGTGTGGGAAGTTTTTAATTTCTAATTTATTTTTTTTTTACTCGTTAAAAGTCTATCCACACTTTCTAATTCTTTTTGAGTCACTTTTGATAGTGTTTGTCTTTCTAGGAATGTTTTATCTATGGCATCATATTTGTTGGAATACAATTATTCACGGTATTCCCTTATAAAACATTTTGGGTTTTTTTTCTATAAGGTTGGGAGAGATGTGCCTTCTTCCATTTTTGTTTTAGTAATTTGAGCCTTCTGTTTTCACTTGGTTAATCTAGCTAAGTTTTTGTTGATTTTGATGATCTTTTTAAAGAACATACTGTGGCTTGTTTTACAGTCTTTATTTTTCCATTCTCCATTTCATTTATTACTACTCTAATAGTTATTATTTTCTTCTGTTTATTTTGGGTTTGATTTCCTTTTAGTTTTTTAGTTGTCTATTATTATTATTATTATTACTATTATTGTAAGAACACTTAACATGAGGTGTTTCCTTGTAACAGATTTTTAAGTGTATAATTAAATATTGTTATCTATAGGCATAATGTTGTAAATCTGATCTCTAGGAAATCCAGTAATATGTAACAACATGAATGAACTTTAAGGACATTATACCAAGTGAAATAAGCCAGTCACAGAAGGAAAAATACTACATAATTCCACTCATATTAATATTGAAAACAGTTAAATTCATAGAAGGAAAGAATAGAATGGTGGTTGCCAGGAGCTGGGGGGAAGAGAAAGGAGCTGCTAATCAATGTGTATACAATTTTGGTTATGCAAGAGAATAAGTTATTTTTCTAGTTTTTTTAAGGTGAATATTTAGGATATTGATTTGACATCTTGATCCTTTTTTCATGTAGATGTTAACTAGAAATTTTCCTCTAGCACTGCTTTAGCTATATCCTTTGTTTGGGGATGTTGTGTTTTGTTTTCATCTCAAAGTATTTTAAAATTTGCCCTGTGATTTCTTCTTTATTCTGTTATTTTTGAATGTGTTGTTTAATTTTTACATACACTAAGTCCCCTACATACGAACCTTCAAGTTAGGAACTTTCAACGATACGAGTGTGCATTTGCATATCCAATCACATAAGTTAGTTCAAATGTCTGATTTACATTGTCACGTGCATGCATCCTCTACAAGTGGTTGTGCTTCTGTGTACTTGACTATACAGTACTGTATAGAGTACAGTAGTACAGTATCTTTATTTCAAGCCCAGGATGTCTGGAAGCAAGCGTAAAAGCAGCAGTGATGTAGCTGGTACTGCTAAGAAGCACCAAGCCATAACGATGGAAACAAAAGTGAAAATAATTGAGAGAGTGGAGTGGGGCGAAAAGATGGTAGACTTCGCTCATTCTTATAACGTGAATCGTTCAACCATCAGCACGATTCTAAAGAACAAGGACAAGATCATGGAACATGTAAAGTCTGCTGTGCTGATGATGTTGACAAGAATATCGAAGAAACGTGGAAAAGTGATGGAGGAGATGGAGAAACTTCTCAGTGTGTGGATGCAAGATCAGCCTCAGTGTCGAGTCCTGCTCAGCTTAATGCTGATTCAAGAGAAAGCTAAAAGGCTTTATGAAGGCTTGAAGAAGAAACACGGTGGAGAATCAGAGGGTGCATCTTTTAATGCCAGCCATGGCTGGTTTCATTGGTTCAAGGCTAGAGCCAACCTTCACAGTGTAAAAATAAGTGGTGAGGCAGCAAGTTCAGATACAGTAGCTGACAGGGAATTTCCTGAAATGCTTTGAGAAATTATTGATGAAGGCACGTATTTACCCAAGCAGGTTTTTAATGTGGATGAGACACAACTATATTGGAAGAGGATGCCAGACCGAAGTTACATCAGTAAGGAGGAAAAGTTGATGCCAGACTATAAAGCAGGAAAGGATAGGCTAACTCTGACTTTTTTTTTTTTTTTTTTTTTTTGCTATACAGCAGGTTCTTATTAGTTATCTATTTTATACATATTAGTGTATATATGTCAATGCCAATCTCCCAGTTCACCCCCGGCCCCTGCTTTCCCCCATGTTTGTTTTCTACATCTAACTCTGTTGTTTGGTGGCAGTGTTTCCTGGGATATAAAGCTGATGCCTCTCTTAGTTTATCATTCAGAGAACCCAAGAGCCCTTAAAACATAGCCAAGGGCTCTCTTCCTGTTGTGTGGAAGAGTAACCCCAAAGCCTGAGTTACACAGGCCATTTTCCAGGGCTGGTTTTTCCACCACTTTATCCCAGAGGTAGAGAAATATTGCTTGGAGAAGGATATCCCACTCAACATACTTTTGCTGTTTGACAGTGCTCCTGGCCACACCCCATTCATGGATGACTTTCATCCCAACATCAAAGTAGTATATCTGCCACCGAATACTGTACTATATCACTCATCCAACCTATGGACCAGGGAGTTATAGCAACTTTCAAGAAATACTATTTATGTCACACTTTTTGTAAAGGCAGTAAAGGCGAGTGATGAATCAGGAATAACCTTGTGACAATTTTGGAAGGACTATAACATCTACAAGGCCATAAAAACATTGACTTTGCTTGGCGTGAGGTTAGAGCCGTCACCATGAATGGGGTTTGGAAGAACCTTTGCCCGCAGTTTGTTCACTATTTTCATGGATTTGAGAAAGTGGATGAGGAGTCCAAAGAGGTCTTCAGCAACTTAGTGACCCTCAGTGAGAAGCTGGAGATAGATCTGCAAGAGGATGACTTCATTGAACTCCTTGTTATGCAACATGGGAAGCTTACTAATGAAGACCTGATGGAATTGGAGGCCCAGAGAAAGGACGAAGAGAGACAAGAGGAAGAAGTAGTATTGATAACTGAAGGACTGAAGAGATTCATGATGCAGGAAATGGCAAGGGGATTTTCTTTATTTGAGGACGCACTGTTAGTTTTTGAGGCACAAGACCCAAACGTAGAATGGTACACAAAGGTTGCAGCAGCAGTTCAGAATGCAATCCAGTGCTATCATGTCATTTATGATGAGAAAAAAAGAGCTAATACTCAGACATCACTGGATCGTTTTTTCAAGTGGGTGGATAGAATTGAATCCCGCAAGGAATGAGAACCTGTGCCGTTAACGTCAGGCGTGAGTGAAATTGCAGCTTGCCCTCTGTCTCCTGTTGCTGAAGATCCTTCAGCTCTACCATCTCCCACCTCCTCTCCCTCCTCTAGTCAGTAACTCTTCTTGCCTGTTCACTCGATGCCAGCCTCTGTATGCCAGCTGTTGTACTGTACTACTGTACTTTTCAAGGTACTACACTGTAAGATTTAAAATATTTTATTTTTTGTGTTTGTTTTTTATATAATATTTGTGTGAAAGCATTATAAACCTATTACAGTACAGTACTATGTAACCAATTAGCTGGGTACCTAGGCTAATTTTGTTGGACTTAGGAGCAAATTGGACTTATGAACCTGCTCTCAGAACAGAACTCATTCGTATATAGGAGACTTACTGTATTTGTGAGTTTTCCCAATGTATGTCTCTTGTTGGTTTCTAATTTCATCCCATTATGGTAAGAGAATATACTTTGTTAATTTCAATCTTTTAAAAATTGATTGAGATTTGTTTTATGGCTTTACCTATCATTTATCCTAGAGAATATTCCATGTGCACTTAGGAAGAAGGTATATTCTGTCATTGGTGGGTGGGATGATATTAAATATTTATTAGGTATGGTTGAATTATATTTCAATTCATCTATTTCTTTGTTGATCTACTGTGTTGTTGTTATCACTATTGAAAGTGGGATATGGGTATTTTCAAACTAATCTTGTGAACTGTTGATATCTCCCTTGAATCTATTAGATTTTTTGCCATGTATTTCTGGCTTCTGTTATTAAATGCATCTATATTTATAATTATATTTTATTGATGAATTGGCCCTTTTATCATTATACAATGGCCTTTTGTCCCCACTAACATTTTTTGTCTTAAAGTCTATTTTGTCTGATTTTAATGTAGCTACTATAGCTCCTTTAGTTACTGTTCAGATGGTGTATCTTTTCCCATTCTTTTCAACCTATTTGTGTTTTGGGATGTAAAGTTTGTCTTTGGTAGATAATATATATTTGAAACATATTTGTTTATCCTTCTACCAGTTTCTACTTTTTCATTCAAGTGCTTAATCCATTTGTATTTAATGTAATTACTGATAAGTTACAATTTCTCTCCGTTATTTTACAATTTTTTGCATATGTCTAATGTCATTTTGTTCCTCTATTCTTCCAATACTGTTTTATTGTGTGCTATATCAATGTTTTCTAATGTATCATTTGAATTCTCTTATTATCTCTTTTATATGTGTATTTTTCCTTTTTTATTATTTCTTTTTTTGTTATTTCTGTAGTGGTTACCTGGGAATTACAATTAACATGTTATAACATTTAGTTTGAATACCAACTTAAGTTCAGTATTATAAAAAATGTTTCTCTTATATAGCTCCATTCCCCCCTTTTCCTTTTGCTATCATTGTCATGAAACTTACATCTTTATACATTATAATCCATCAATGCAATTTTCTAATTATTACTTTCTGCAGTTCTTTTAAAAATTGTTTAAATTATCAGTTTTTAATATGAAAAGATGGTATATAATTTATGTATGTATTTATTTATTTAAATAGATGCAGTTTATTACATGTTGATTACACACAGCATGTGGGATCTTAGTTCCCCAACCAGGGATCGAACCTGCACCCCCTGCATTGGGAGCATGGAGTCTTAACCACTGGATCACCAGGGAAGTCCCAATGATATATAATTTAAAAGGGTATACAGTCATCCCTCAGTACTCATGAGGAACTGTTTCCAGGACCACTCCCACAAATACCTGCAAATGCTCAAGTCCTTTATATAAAATGGCATAGTTTGCATATAACCTTATAAAAATTTTAAATCATATCTAGATTCCTTATAATACCAAATACAATGTAAATGCTATGTAAATAGTTGTATATATAAAGTAAATAGTTGCCAGAATGGACCAAATTCAAGTTTTGCTTTTTGGAAATTTCTGGCATTTCTTTTCGAATTTTGTTGATCTGCAGTTGGTTGACTCTGTGGATGTATAGCCCACAGATACGAGAGCCAACTGTGTTTATAAAGTCCCTTATATTAGTATAGTAGTCTAAGTAGTTACCTTATCAATCAATGTTCTTTTTTTCTTTGTGCGGATTTGAGTTAATATCTAGTGTTCTTCCATTTTAACCTGATGGACTCCTTTTAATATTTCTTGTAGGGTGTACCTGCTGGCAAGGAAGTTTCTGTTTTGTTTATTTGAGAATATCTTAATTTCTTCCTTCTTTCAGAAAGATAGTTTGGCTGGATATAGGAATCTTGGATGAAAGTCTTGTTCTTCAGGTTCATTATTCTAGCAATGAATTAAAGTATATCTAAACGTGTGGTAGAATGCTATCCTTCATCTTGGAATTCTTAAAAGATCATTTTAGTATGAAGTCCACTGAAATGTGGGTCAGTAGTCAGAAGTTCTCTAAAGTTTCTGTGTGTGTATGTGTGATTTAGAAAGAAGCTATCTGACTGAATGATGTTCAAATTTATGTTTGAAGGCCTTCTTTAGAAATGACTACAATTATTCTGAAATATGTAGTATAGTTATGTCATTGTAATTCTTAAAGTTTTGTTTTTTTTTAATTTATTTATTTATTCATTCATTTATTTTTGGCTGTGTTGGGTCTTCGTTTCTGTGCGAGGGCCCTCTCTAGTTGCGGCAAGCGGGGGCCACTCTTCATCACGGTGCGCGGGCCTCTCACTATCACGGCCTCTCTTGTTGCGGAGCACAGGCTCCAGACACGCAGGCTCAGTAGTTGTGGCTCACGGGCCTGGTTGCTCCGTGGCATGTGGGATCTTTCCAGACCAGGGCTTGAACCCATGTCCCCTGCATTGGCAAGCAGATTCTCAACCACTGCGCCACCAGGGAAGCCCCGTCATTGTAATTCTTAATGTTGTTTTTAATGAGGTAGTATTTTAACAAAATGGAAAGAGTGAAAACTTGGAAATAGAAATAGCACAAGTTTGGGAACAATACGTCTGCTGTATATAAGTACTATAATATTGTGTTACTGAGTCCAAGCTTGCTCTGCTCACCGTACTCATGACAGGCCAATAAATCGGGAGATGAGGTGTTGAGGCAAGGAATAGCAACATTATTTGGAAAGCTAGATGTCCGAGAAGGTGGCAGACGAGAGTCCTAGAAAACCATCTTATCGGGGTCTGGATGCTAGTTTCCTTTATAGAACAGAGAGAGGGGGAGGTGAGGAGGTAAAGTAAAAAGTCCATAAGCCTTGCAAAATATCTTCTGGTTTCACCAGACTAGGGGAGGGGATGTGTTAATTTCTTCTTTCCTGCAGCCATTCACCGGTGGGCAGGGTCAGAATGTTTCCCTGTGAGCTGAACAAAGGTACTTTAGTTTAACATTCAGGCAGAAGGGGCAGGGTTCCCCAAGACAGGCCATTATGTATGCTTATAACTATAGACAACATCCTTTTAGTGATTACAGTAACTTGCAACAAAAGCAACTGAAGGCAAAGGTTAAAGTAAAAGAAACAGATCCAACGTGGAGTCAGATTTGTTCTTCCCTATTACAATTTCAAAAGTAAAATTTTTTAATTTTAAATTTGAATTATTGTTTCCTGAATTGAATGATTTGGGTTATAACTGTTGCTTGGTAGAGTTATTGTTGGAAGACTTAAGATAAAGAAAGATCCTTATACTTAGAAGATGTCTAATCAGGGCTTGCTAAAACAATTATCTTCCTCAAGTAAATAACTGTTAAAAAGAAATTATAATTTTTCTTTGGCCATTTTCATTAAGGTCTGTTCCATCCATCATCCATTATCATGCTTCTTTTCCATTCTTGCAAAACATTTCTATTGAAGATTTAAAATGTGACAGCCTGTCATGTAGATATTGGAAACAGAACAATGAAGTAAAAAGACAATAATCCTAGCCTTCATTGTATTACTCGTGCCAATATAAGCTAGAACATAATATATATTTAATAAACATTTATGGATAAAATAAATTTATGAATGAATTAAAGCTGAATTCTAATTAGTTTTCAGAATGTTCTTGCCAGTTATTTGCTTGGGGGGTTCATAGGTTTGGATTAGCTAGTTTATGCAATAAAAGATAGCCCTGAAATCACAGTGGCTTAAAATAATGGATTTATTTATTTTTTCACTCTACTTGTTGTTACCAGTCAGTGCAGAAACTCATTTATGGGCCCAGGCTAAATATTGGCAATTTCTGTTTGAGAGAAAGAGTATATCACTGGCCAGAACCCTGTCACATGGTGCCAACTCATAGACAATTATAATTTTGCCATGTGCTTTGAATCAGGGAAGAACAGAAAATACTAGAATAGAAAATATTAAATAAAATGCAAATATTCCATAGTATATTTCATATCTTGCTAAATATTTGGTGGTGAAAAGAAATTCACTTCAGTTAATCAGACTAGTGGTGATGAAGAGAATAATGTAATTAGAAAGCAGAGTTGTATCAATAATTGGGTTAGACATGCTAAGGTCATAGACTCAGAGATGAAATCAAAAGAAGAAAAATGGAGTCTATCATTGGTGATATCAACAGTTAAAAACTGTTAAACAACAGTTAAAAAAACAGTTAAAACCTATGTCAGTTATTTACTGCAGTGGTCCCAAACCTTTTTGGCACCAGGGACAGGTTTCATAGAAGACAGTTTTACCATGGACGGGGTTGGGGGGATGGTTCAGGAGGTAATGCAAGCGATGGGGAGCGATGGAGAGCAGCAGATGAAGCTTCGCTCGCTCGCCCGCTGCTCACCTCCTGCTGTGCGAGCGGGTTCCTAACAGGCCGCAGACCAGTATCGGTCCATGGCCTGGGGGTTGGGGACCCCTGATTTACTGCATTTATTTATTATTAAAGTGGCCTGAAGAGACATTCTCTTGTCCTTATAAAATTAAATGTCAGTTTCTCAAAGCACTGGCAGTTTTATATACTTTTGAAGGAAACATACTGCTATCACCTAATGGATATTCTCATATGTAGTAAGAAAAGATAATCTAATTTTGTACTAAAATATTTAGGATGTTAAAAAATGATTACAATCAAAGCATATGAAATTGTCTTCACCACCACTAGAAATCACCAAGTGACCCCATCCCATATTTCTATTTTAAGAATCTTTGCCTATTTTGAAAACCTCAGACTTATAATAATTCCCAGATGAGATGTATGTCATATAATATTTTGTAATGAAATCCTTTGTTTCCATTTTCTAGAACATATCCATAAAATTAAATTTAAATCTAATAATGTGACATACATAAGCAAACATAATTTTCTTGTGTCTTAGATATGCATTTAAAATAGCTCCAAGATTATTCTTAAATTCATTAGAAAAAAATTTGTTTTAAAATGACCCTTATTTAATACTTTTATTAAAAAAGCTATATATTGCTGGAAACCAAAGCAATTGATGAAATAAATTTACCTCTGGCAATTTAAGTCTAATTTTCCATTTATATGGCATTTTATACTGTGCTACATTTTCTCCAAAATTACATGTACACAAATGATGTTTAGAAATAGTAATTTACCAGGATATAATAATACATAATCGAGTTGTGGTGCTATATAAGTTTCAAAACTTTAGTATTCTTTGCTTATTAAAAATTCTAGTTTTAACAGTGTAGCTTCTGTTTCACACTCTAATAAGGGCACAGGATAAAAAATATTTCATATTGCCTTATTATGTTGCAATATATAATTTTCCCATCTAATACTTTTGACAAATCTATAGTGTCCATAATTTTACTCAAGAGAAATCTATTCTTTGGTTAAACATCAAAACCCCTCAAAATATTCAAAAGCAAATCCTAACATCACTGATATATCATTTTGCGTCACCTAACAAAATTTTGATTTCCAAATGTGCTCAAGGAAATCTGATAGATGATTGTGCAATACTATGAAACACAACAAAATTCCAAATGTTAAGGATGTTAAATCTGAGTGAATAAGATGAATATATTTTTCTGAGGTTAATTTTAGAGTTATATTCTAATTATCACTGAAAATTAACTAAATATAGGTGGTTTTCGATAAGCATTCAGGGCTTAGAGTATGTTGGGCTGGGTAGCATTGTTGGTTAAAGGGAGTTGGTAACAAATAAAACTTAGAAGAAAAAAGTTAAAAATACAAAGGCAGTTTAATCTCAAACTGAAAAGTGTGAACGTTATTCATTTACTCATTATATGCTTTTAGTTGAGAAAGCATGAAATAAAAACCTGTCCTTTAAAAATATTAATTGTTTTTAGTATTGTACAGAGGAGATTGGAGGAAAGCTAGAGGCAAGAAAACAATTAGAGACTTGCATTAGTCTAGAAATAAGGAAATAAGAGCTTGGATTGGAAAATTAGCCATGGGAATAGGAAATAAAACATAACTAATAGATATATTTCAAATATTTTACATTACTTAGTAAATTAGCTATTAACGTGAAGAAAGACAGTTTTAAAATGATTTATAATTTTGAGCTTGATTGACTAGAGACATATAGTAATTCCATAAAGGAGGAAGGTCAGAGATTCTGGCCATGGGGATTCAAGATGAGTCTCATTTAAACATGTTGAGCTGGAGGGCACAACATATTGTGCAAGAATATATTAGTAAGTAGTTGGAAATGTGGAACTAGAACTTGTAGAATAGTTTTTAGGATCCTAAGAAATAGATGAATTATATACAATTGCATAATTATACTTGAACATCCCTATGTATAGCTTTATTTTAATTAGTCATTTATTACAAGCTGTAAAAGTGAATTTGGAGGATGTGAATGATCGTATATCTGTAAAAGCCCTTATTTTTCTCTAGCCCAATGGGTCGAACTAAATTTTTTTTTTTAAGTTAATGAAAATATGGTGGCCTACTTTTCTTCTGAGAGGTCTTAAAATGCAAGTTTATTTTTCTGATTCCAATAATTCAAGTATTATTTTAAACACTCTTTTTTTGGCAGTAATAGCATGCATGATGGATTCTGCAGAATAAAGCTTATAGGGATTTCATACCTTGACATCTTGTCTCCTATAAGTAGATAAAATGTTAAAAAGGAAAATAACTATGATGAATCAGGAATATTAAAGAAAGAACATGTCACACTAATGAAGGAATTTATGTCACAAGAAGATTCATTTTGAATAAATATGTACAAAGACAATTGAAAGCAATAGGATATTTAGGGCAAAGGATTTATGTGATATAAAGAATGTGGCTTCCTATCAACTTCTTTTGTTAATGCAAATGAGTAATATGATCATTCTGAAGGTGTGCTATTAATGTTATTAATGCTAAGATAAAGCAAATATAATTGTTTGTAACAAAATTATTTGTCTTACAAAATTGTCAATAGAGATTTTGCTAAGTAAATAATATTCTATTTACATTAGACAAAAAATATTTGTGCAGTTTTGTATTACCAATATCAGATTTTCTCTGTTTAGTTAAAGCTTTTTCTCCTCTTAAATCTGAGGTTTTTGAAAAAGTATGTTTCAGATGTTAAGTTTAGGATTAATTACTGTGTGATCAGAATTCTCTCCACAAGTTGTAAGATCTCTTTTTGTCAGGAAAGAGAGTTTTTATTCATTGAATCAACATTTTTTGATCAAAAAGCTGTTACGGCCTGTTTCAAGTATTGCTTATATAGCAGTGAATAAGGCAAAATATTACTTTACATTCTGAGAGGAAGATATACAAAAGAAAAATAACTGAATTAATATAAAATATCCTATTAGAAAGTCATAAAACCTATGAAGACAGGCAAAGGAAATAGAACTCTTAGAGTGTTCATCAGGGACAAATCATATAGGTCCTTATACAGTATTCTCAGATTGATAGAAATTTGTGGGAAATTTTGGAACAAGAAGTAACATCATCTAATTTTAAGTTAGTAAAAGAAAATAAATTTCGTAGACCATTATATGAGGTGATGTTGGTTTGGTCAAATATAAGAGCATAAAAATTACAGAGAAGTGACACTAGGCATCTAGTTTACAGGTAGAACTGACAAGACTTGCTCAGGTGTAGAGAGACATAGACTATGAGAGAATGAGACAATTCAAGGATAATTTTTTTTGGCATTTTGGGGTCTGAGTAACTGAATAAGTGTTGTTACTTACTGAGCTAGGAAATATTAGAGAAGGTACAGGTTAGATTTGCTTATTAATATCAAAATGAAGATTCTTAATATGAATATGGCAGACATGGCATAGATTTGTGACAACTTTGCTTCCCATCAATCATGTAGGTTATTTTGTTTTAATTAACTCAGCACCTAATTATTGCCCTCTATAATAAAAGTCTTTGATAAAAACTTAGTCTACAGTTAGTATTTAAAGCAAGCCATGAAACTTGTTTAGATTAAACAGAGTTTTTTTAATAAAGAAAAGTTCTTGAAGAGTTAGTCTTGGGAAATTCTATTATTTACTAATTAGAAATAAAATAATCCAACAAAATAAATGAGGAGAGAAACACATAACGAGGCAGGAGGAAACCAGGAGAGTATGGTGTTGTATAGCATGGGGTAAAACATAAAGAAGGAGGAAATAATCAACAATAGCAAATGCTGCATGGCTGAATACCATAAGGACTGGAAATTATTTATTAGATTTCCTGACATGGAAGTCATTGTGAACAATAAGGAACTGTATCCATGGAATTGGACACATGTTTTATTGAAGTGGGTTTAAGAGAAAATAGGAGGTAAAGAATCGAAGCTGGTGAATATATAAAAATTAGAGGAATTTTGATATAAAGAGCTATGAAGAATATGAGTTATGGTGAAGAGTTACAGAGAAAGCATTTGTTTTTCTTTTTACTGGGACATAGCATGTTTCTCTGCTCATAGGAATGATTCAAGTAGAGAAAAAAATAATGTAATAGAGAGGGTGTTAATTGCTAGATCAGCATCCTTATGTTGATGATAGGGAATGGATCCAGGGTTCAAGGGGAGGGGCCTGACACAGACAGGTCATATAACAGTATTAAATGAACACGAAGTTTGTACAAATACCTGTGAATTTGTAGGATTTAGGTGGGAAGATGAGTTTTCTTCAGATAAAGTGAACTACAGGTGAGGGCATTAGGTAAGAGTTAAGGAGTAGGGAAGGGTGAAGGGTTCAAGAAAGAAAAGGTAGGAGGTAGTTAAATTGAAGGATGGGAGGATATAGTGTCTAAATTTGGTATCAATGTTATCAATGTGAGATTTTCCCCAAATACTGAAGTTGGATCTAGAAAGAATGGAATTATAGTAGATTTTGTATTGGCTTGAGAGGTTAAGGCCCAGGATTCAGTCTGTCCTTCCAAATCTAATCAAGTAATCTCTGGTAAGTCATCTAAACTCAGTGAACCTCCAACACCTCGTTTAACAAAAAGATAACATGTCCTGAGATTTTACTGTATACCAAGCCAGTGAGTTTAATAGGGATCATCTCATCAAATACTCAAAACCATCTGTGTCAATGTTGTTATTGTTTATTTTATATATTAACTACAAATTTTAAAGAAGGTAAGGAACTGATCCAATAAGACTTAGCTAGCAAGTGTCAGAGTTTGAAATATCACCCTGATGCAGAGTTCTAGAAGCTGAATACTTAACCTCAAATTGTACTGCTTCCTTAACTGCATTTTAGTCTCATAAAAAGGGTCAAAAATAAAGCACAACTGAAAAAAAAAAAAATGCCCATTGGTTTAAAGGAATAGATGCCACGGGTAACTTTTGAGAAAGAGATAGCAAACTTTTTCTGTAAAAGTCCAGATGTAAATATTTCAGTCTTTGGGTACAATATATCTGTGTTACAACTATTCAACTTGGCCACTGTAGCAAAATAGCAGCCATAGACAATATGAAAATGAATGGGCATGTCTATATTCTAATAAATCATTGTTTACTATGGGACATAATCTGCTTCTCACTGAACTAAGTGATAGTCTTTGGTGAGCTAACTGAAATGAGAGCCATTGTGAAATTCCTTAAGGATGAAATTTACAAGTTTAATAATACCCTATTTGCCAGTAACTAGGCTCAAAGAGGTCCTTACAGTTGAGTTATACTGATAGAAATGTTTGACTCTAGGAGCTTTTTAAGGTATTAAGAAGATAATAAAAAATAGGAGATACTTAGGAGAAGGGGAAACTATAACAAGGAAACAGAAATTAAATGCTAGAAAAAAATTTACAATAGAGTGAAAGACGAAATGAGAATGTAACTGAAAGAACTTGATATAGTATCAAATATTTTAATTGATTTTGCTTTGAATTGTTACATAAGAGTTTAAAGTAAATCAACATCTTAAAAATTTTGGAAGGTATTGCTATTTAGAAGGTATGATATATCAAATGCCATGTCATACAACCATAGTTTATTAAGGTAAAAAAATGACTTTAAAATCAGTAATACAGCAGCTCCAAAATTTTATTTGCTATGTACTATCATATTCAGAGTCTTTCCAGGTGTTTTCGAGACTGTGTTAAATAATTTATAATTATGGTAACATCAACATCTTCTGAGGCAGTTCATTCCGTTTTTGGATATTTCTAAGAGTTAGAAAGTTATTCCACTATGACAAAAGAAATTTAATCTTTCTTTCTTTAATAGCCTTTCAGATATTTAAATATAGGTATAGCATACTTTAACCGTTAATGAAAACTGCAGTCAAGTACACTAAACATAGAAAAAATTAGAAACACATATAACTTTGAATTCCACTTCAGCTATTTAACAGATAAGGCAGAAGGCACATATTACAATAAAATTAATTGGAAACCATGAAGATAAAGAAATTTGTTGACACAGTACTTTTGAGAATGCTGAAGACTAGGTTATTCATTAACATTGCTGTAAAGATAAAGCCTGTTGAAGACTATTAATAAATCAGTTACCATAAAGATTCAAAGAATAAAATCATGGGGGATGTTGTTAGTGAATTTCCAAATCTATTATACCACTAAATAATCTGTATCTTGTAGTTATGAAAAGGTTTTTTTGCAGAAAAAAGCAAGCATTCTCCTATGATAGTGTTTCTTACAAAAATATATGCTTTGGTAGCCTATGTAATATAGTTTTTTGTGTCCATGCTCTAGTCATTACATTCTTGCTTTATAAGGCTATTATAAGGAAATTGAACTTGGAGAAAATTGAGCCTATAGTGTATACACCATCTGTATGATGACTAACACATTATCTGAAATATCATTCAATTATAGCTCTAATTCCAATAATATTAAGGGATATAAATCCCCTTGGTAGACAGAAAAAGTTTAAAAACCTTTGTTTTCATTTCCTCTAAATTCTCTTGAGAAATTAAATTGGCAATTTTAACAGATGTACTTTAAACTCATAAGAATTTTTTTCTTTTGAAACTATATGTCAGACTATGATTTCTCTTTAAGCAATTTCTTAACTACACCCACAGTTTTTAAAATTACATTTACTGAGGTAAAATTTATATACAATAAATGTTTCTAAAGGTTTTCATTTATTTAAGCTCTTGCTTCCTGTTGGTATTAGTTCTTTTCAGTCAGAAGTACTCCCTTTAGCATTCCTTAGGGAGCTGGTCAGTTGAGGAGAGTATCTTTTGTCTTCCTTTACCTGAAATTCTCATAATTTTGCCTTCATCCTTAATATATATTTTTAATGGATAAACAATTATGAATTTTCTATTTTTTCTTTAAGCACTTTAATGATGTTCCATTGTTTTTTGGTCTACCATTGTTTGTGATGAGAAGTCCATGTATATTTGAATTGTTGTTTCTCTCTCTGTATATTATATTCCTCTAGCTGCTTTAAAGATTTTTCCTTTTATCTTTGGTTTTCTGTAGCTTGACTATAATTTGCCTACTTATAGTTTTCTTGGTATTTATCTTGTTTTGGGTTCACTGACTCTCTTGAATCTGTAATTTTTTTTCTTTCTTTTACAAACTTTGGGTAGTTCTTAGCCATAATAACTTTATTTTTCTGCCCCTTTCTCGCTCTTGTTCTCTGGTTCTCAAAGTACATGTATATTGCATTTTTACATTATCCCACAGATTCTTAGGTTTTATTCGTTTTTAAATCTCTGTTTCCCACTTCGTTTGATTGGATAATTTGTATCAAGCTGTCTTTAATTCTTTCTTCTGTCTCTTTGTTCTGTTTTTAAATATATTCAAGTAATTTTTATTTTAGTCATTGGAAATTTCAATTCTAAAATCTTCAATGCAAGAAAGCCATTTCTTTGCTAGATTTTCTATCATTTTATTTATTATAAATATGTTTGCGTTTCTTTACCTCATTGACCATAGTTATAATTTGTTATGTAAAGCTTTTGTTTGATAATTCCATCATCAGAGTAATATCAGGGTTGACATCTGTTGACTTTTTTTCCCCTTTTGAGTCTTGTCGTATTTAGTATGTCAAGTCATTTTAGATTGAATCCTGGTCATTGTAAACGGTTATGTTGTTGGGACTTTGTATACTATTATATTCCTCCAAAATGGTGATGTGTTTGATTTTATAGACAATTAATGTAGAGTCAAACTGTAAATTTTGTTACACCTATGCAGAGGAGTTATTCAGATTCCAGTTTAGAGTGATTTTAATCTCCTCACATATAAGTGGTTCATGATCAGAAAGAGGCTTCGGCAGTTTATATGCAAAATCTGAGGTTCTATTTTTTTCAGCTATCTCTTACCCAGTGATTCTCTCTCACGCTCAAGTGGTTTTTGTTGTCCTAGGCTTCTTTCTCTTTTTACTATATCCAGAAAGATGGCGGGCTTTCTCTCATAGTTTTAGCCACCTCAAAAAAATACAATTATGATTCAGTCTGCCCCCAGAATTTATAGCTGTTATTTACAAGATTGATAGTTTTTAAGGAACTTTCTCTGCATTATACACTTATTCAAATTTGATTATGTTATGTTTTAATTTGTATTTATTTCAAAATATTTCCTGTTGTCTTTGATTTTTTTATTTTACCATGATTGATTTAGCAGTATGTTTAATTTTCAAACAAATGGGGATTTCCCAGTGGTGTTTCTACTGCTTAACACTAATTTGATATTGTTCTTTACAAATAACATACTCTGAATCATTTGTCTTTTTATTTTCAATTTTTCCCAGTTTCATTGAGAAATAATTGATATATAAAATTGTGTAAGTTTAAGGTGTACAATATGATGATTTGATACAAGTATATATTGCAAAATGCTTGTGACAAGTTAAGTTAACAACATCCATCACATCATACTATTACAATCTTTTTTTCTTCATGAAAACATTCAAGGTCTACTTCCTTAGCAACTTTCAAGTGTATGATACAGTATTGCTAACTATAGTCAACCTTCCTTCCTATTGGTCCCTAACACATTCATCTTATAACTGAAAGCTTGTATCCATTGAGCAACATCTCATCATATCCCCCACTCCCCAACCTCCAGTCCTACTCTTGGTTTCTGTGAGTCTGTTTTTTTATTTTTTAAGATTCCATATATAAGTGAGATCATGTAGTATTTGTCTTTCTCTGACTTATTTTACTCAGCATAATGACCTCAAGGTCCGTCCGTCTATTTTGCCACTAATAGCAGGATCTCCTTTCTCATGGGTGAATAATATCCCATTGTTTGTGATATATATCACATTTCTTAATCCATTCATTAGCATCCATTCAGTGGACACTAAGATTGTTTTCATGTCTGGTCTATTGTGAATAATGCTGCAACAATCACGGTGTGCAAATCTCACTGAGATTTTTTGATTTCATTTCCTTCAGATATATACCTAAAGGTGGAATTGCTGGATCATTTAGTAGTTCTGTTTTTAATTTCTTTAGGAATAAACATACTGTTTTTTATAGTGGTTTTACCAATTTATATTCTCAACAACAGTGAACAAGAGTTCCCTTTTCTTTATATCCTTGCTAACGCTTGTTATCTTCTTTTTTTATGATAATCATTCTAACAGATGTGAGGCAATATATCGTGGTTTTGATTTGCATTTTTCTGATGATTAGTGATATTGAACATCTTCTCATGTATCTATTATTCAAACATCTTTTTGGAAAAATGTCTATTTAGGTCCTCTGCCAATTTTTAAATTAGATTATTTGGTTTTCTGAGTAGTATGAGGCCTTCATATATTTTGGATATTAATCCCTTATTAGATATATGGTCTAGAGATATTTTCTCCTATTCCATAGGTTGCCTCTTTTTTGCTTGTTTCTTTTGCTTGCAGAAGCTTTTGAGTTTGATGGAATTCCTCTTGTTTATCTTTACTTTTGTTGCTGTGCTTTTGGTGTCGTATCCAAAAAAAATGTTGGCCAGAATAATGTCAAGGAGCTTTCCCCTGTGTTTTCTTCTAGGAGTTTTATGGATACAGGTCTTACATTTGAATCTTTAACCCATTTCAAGTTAATTTTTGTGAGGGATATTACATAGGAGTCCAATTTCATTCCTTTGCATGTGGCTGTCTTGTTACCAATGCCATTTATTGGAGTGACTGCCCCTTCTCCATTGAGTATTCTTGGCTCCCTTGTTAAATATTGGCATGTGCATGGCACCTCCATTTCTGGGATCTGTATTCTGTTCTGTTGCTCCATGTGTCTGTTTTTATGCCAGTATCATACTGTTTTGAATATTATAGCTTTTTAGTAGAATTTGAAGTTAAGAAGTGTGATGCAACCAGATTTGTTCTTTTATAAGGTTGCTTTGGCTATTCTGGGTCTTTGTGGTTCCATATGAATTTTAGGTATTTTTCCCCCATTGCTATGAAAAATGCCGTTCAATTTTGATAGGTATTACATTGAATCTGTAAATGGCTTTGAGTAATATGGACATTTTAACAATATTAATTCTTCAGGTCAATGAACGTGGCATATCATTCCATTTATTTGTGTCTTCATCAGTATCTTTCAACAGTGTCTTATAGTTTTCAGTGTAGACAACTTTCATTTCCTTTGTTAAATTTATTCTTATGTATTTTATTGAATTTGATGCTATTGTAAATGAGATTGTTTTGTTAAATTCTATTTTTGACAGTTTGCTGTTAATGAGTAGAAATACAAATGATTTTTGTATGTTGATTTTTGTATCCTGAAGTTTACTGAATTTACCTATTAGTTCTAAATTTTTTAGTTTTTTATGGAGACTGTAGGGTTTTCTATGTATAAGATAATGTCATCTGCAAAGACGATTTCACTTCTTCTATTCCAATTTGAATCCTTTTATTTCTTTTTCTTGCCCAATTGCTCTGACTAGAACTTCCATTACTGTGTTAAATAAGAGTGGTGAGAAGTCTTCTTCCTGATCATAGAGAAATTTTTTTTCAATTTTCACTGTTGAATGTGATGTTAGATGTGGCTTTGTCATAAATGTCCTCTATTATGTTGAGGTAAGTCAGTCTATATTCATTTTGTTGAGAGCTTTCATCATGAAAGGGTGTTGAAGGGAGTCAAAAAGTACAAATATCTAGTTATAAATAAGTCATGGGGATGTAATGTACAGCATGGTGACTATAGTTTATAATACTGTATTGCCATTTGAAAGTTGCTAAAAGGGTGGATCTTAAAAGACCTCATCACAAGGGAAAAAACAGTTTTTGTGACTATTTTATGGTGACAGATATTAAGTAGGCTTATTGTGGTGATCATTTCACAATAGTGTACACAAATATTGAATCATTTTGTTGTACACCCGAAAGTAATATAATGTTAAATGTCAATTATACCTAATTAAAAAAACAATAAAAATAAATGAGAAGGAAAGAAAGAGTGTTGAATTTTGTCAAACACTTTTTCTGCATCTATTGAGAGGCTCGTATAATTTCTTTCCTTCATTCTATTAATGTAGTGTATCACATTTATTGATTTGCCTATGTTGAACCATTTTTGCATCCCAGGGATAAATCCCACTTGATCATTGTATATGATCCTTTTATTGTGCTGTTGAAGATGGTTTGATAGAATTTTGTTGAGAATTTTTGTGCCTATATTCATCAGGGATACTGTCTTGTAGTTTGCTTAGAGTGTTCATGTTTGGCTTTTGAATCAGTGTTATGCTGACCTTGTAATGTGAGTTTGGGAGTATTCCTTCCTCTTCAATATTTTGAAAGAGTTTGAGAAAGATTGGCATTAATTTGTCTATAAATGTTGGTAAAATTCACCATCCTGGCTTGGGTTTTTCTTTGTTTGGAGGTTTTGATTACTGTTTCATCTCCATAGTCATTATTGGTCTGTTCAGATTTTCTACTTTTTATGATTCAGTCTAGGTAGTTTGTGTATTTCTAGGAAGTTATCCATTTCTTCTAGGTTATCCAATTTGTTATCGCATAATTGTTTGTAGTAGCCTCTTTAAAAATGTATTGAAATATAATGACATATAAAATTATATTAGTTTTAGGTGTACAACATAATGATTCAGTATTTGTATATATTGCAAAATGATCACCACAGTTACTCAGCATCTGTCACCACACATAGTTAAACATTTTCCCCTGTGATAAGAACTTTTAAGATCTCTCTTAGCAGCTTTGAAACATGCAATACAATATCATTAATTATAGTCACCATGCTGTACCTTACACACATATAACTTATTTACTTTACAACCAAAAGCTTGTACCTTCTGACCCCCTTCACCCCTTTACCTACTTAAGTCCATCCCTTGCCTATACAACAACCAATAAGTGAGATCCTATGGTATTTGTCTTCCTGTCTGACTTATTTTACTTAGCAAATACCCTCAAGGTCCATTCATGTTCTCTCAAATGGCAATATTCCATTCTTTTTTTTTTTGGAGGAATCATATATCATTTTATATATGTATAGTCTTCTCACCTTTTTCTTGGTTAATCTAGTTAAAAGTTAGTCAGTTTTCTCTTTTCAATAAACCATTGGGGTTTTTCACTGTCTATAATGGGGTCTGCAGTTGGCCAGCTTGTTACCAGGTGCTTGGTATGGTGTGGATCCTCTCTGGTCATTGGATGGATGACCACCATTGAGTGTTGCCTCTAATACACTGTTCAATAAGGTGGCAGTGAGACAAGGGCCTGTTTCAGAGTCCAAAGTTGGGACCTCAGACATGGGCCTATTGCCTTGTCACTGGGTAAGTCCCTGAATGGGCAGGACTGGCCCTGAACTATGGCTGAGAAGGGCTGGAACTGAGCCCAGGGCTGTTTCAGGTTCCACAGCCAAGAATGAGGTCTGCATACTTGGCTTTGGAGGCATGAATAGATGTGCCTCTTACCAGGTCCATGAGTGGGTTGAACTGGTCCCTGACCATGGCTGGAAAGACTAGAGCTGAAGATATGGCCCTATACAAATTTCCTGAGGCACAGATGTGAGTGTCTCCCATCAGGTCCCTGTGCTCCAAGACTGCTCACGGACCACAGATGGGAGGAGCTGGGGCCTAGTGTAGTACCCTTTCAGAATCTTCTGGGTCGTAGGCATGAATGTTTCCCATGGGGCCCTGGAACCCCAGGACTGCTAGCAGATTATCAGTGTGAGGAAAGTGGCACTGTATATAAAGTCCCTTCCTGATCTCTGGGGGTCCAGATGGGAATTTCTCCTGCTTGATCCCTGTGTCAGAAGACTTGCTCACAGACTACTACCACCTAGTATAGGGCCCTTTCAGGATCTCCAGAGGAACACACAGGAGTGTCCCCTGCACGATCCCTGTGCCAGCAAGACGGGAGTGTCTCCAGCAAGATTTTTATTTTTGGATTGTGGCAGAGATGGGCTAGAGCCCAGTTATAGAGCCATTTAAGAATCTACAGTCTGACCAAGTTTAGTGGGCTTATCTCCAGAGGTTTCCAGACTGCAGCCAAGAGGGGCTAGAGCTGGTTCACAATCCACTTCAGGCTTCACAGCTGGGACTGAGGTCTGTAAATCTATTTATTTCCTGTTGCACAAGTGGGCATGACTCCTCCCAGATCCCTTGGTGACGGTAACAGACCCACAGCCAAAGGTGTCATTGGCTGAGTTATCAGGGGCATAGAACTGTTTCTGTCTCTGTAGCCAGCACCGTACTCATCGAGTCAACTACCTGGATGTGGACTGGCCTTCTTAAAATGGCTCTCAGTCTTCAATTACATCAGGATTTCACAGTCTCCTGCATGGATCCCAAAGCTCTCATGAAGGCGCTTTTGTCTGTGGATGGGTGCCAAATTATTGTTGTTGAAGGGAAGATAAGGGAAGGGTCTTCTTATTCCACCATCTTGCTGACGTCACTCCCCTCAATCCTTTCACATTTACTGAGGCTTGATATATGCCTCAGCATATTGTTTGTCTTAGCAAATATTCTGTAATGACTTGAAAATAATTTTAATCTGTTTTTCATTGGAGTTTTCTATAAATATCAATTAAGTCAAGTTGGTTGATGGTGTTTTTCAAGTCTTCCTTATCTTTACTGATTTTCTGTCAATCTTTTTATTAATTGCTGAAAGAGGAATGGTGTAATCTCCAGTAATAATTGTGTATATGTCTATTTTTCTTTGCAGGTCTGTCAGTTTTTACTTCATATATTCTGAAGCTTTGTTATTAGGTGAATTCACATTTCAGATTGTTATATCTTCTTGATGAATTGCCCATAATTTTGAAAAGTCCCAGTTAATAGTTCTTTTTCGTAAATGTACGGTATCTCATATTAATTTATTTTCTCGAGGTGCTTATGCTTTGCCTATCTGTGTTTAAATTTTTAAAGTGGAATTTTTGTCCAAGAGAATTAGATTTGCCTTATTCTTCAGGTTTTTTAAAAATTATGTTTTCAAAAATTTAAAGAGTTTAAACGATTTTCATTTGATATAGTTATTGATATGGTTTAGTTTGTATCTCCCATGTTGCTATTTTCCATTTTCTCTATCTGTGTTTTGTTTCCGTGTTCTTTTTTTTAATAACTTCTATTTGATTGAATATTTTTAGTACATTCTCTCTTAAGCCCAGTACTGGCTTATTAGCACAGATTTTACTAGTGTGTGATCAGTGTGATAATGTCGACCCCACAATCAAAGGAGCTGCACGGTTTGTTTAATATTCTGATGTAGCCATCTTGAAATTCTTAATAAGTTTTTTAAAAGGCTTCAGCATTTTTATTTTGCATTGAACACCAGAATTTATGTAGCTAGCCCCCACACAAATATTTTATTTTTTAGTGTTTACCTTAAGATTTACTATTTTCATCTTTAAATTTTTATAGTCTATTTGCAGATAATACTGTATCACTTCAAATATAAGAAATTTAAAACTGTAGAATTCTATTTACCTCCTCTCATTCTTTGTGTTATTATTGCCATGTATTTTACTTCTACATAATCCCTATATTAAATCATTATTTTAAAAATTAGTTATATCTTAAATACATTAAAATAAAATAATTATTTTTATATAGACCATACGTTTACCATTTCTAACATTCTTTTTTTTTTATTTAGATTGTTTGGTTTTATTTATTTTTTTGTATTTAATTTATAAATTTACTTAGAGGTTATGTATGTGCAAGGTCTAAATGTGCAGGGAGATTAAATATAGTTTTGTGATTATATTTCTATAGTAACATTTGTCATCATTGGGGTTCCACGGAAGTTGGTTTCTTTTTTCCTTTTAGTTGAAGTATAGTTGACTTCAATAACAATATATAGTTTCAGGTATTCAATATAATGGTTCAATATTTTTATAGATTATACTCCATATAAAGATATTATAAAATATTGGCTATATTCCCTGTGCTGTACATTACACTTTCATATCTTATTTATTTTATAGCTAGTAGTTTGTATCTCTTAATCCCCTTCACTTATCTTGCTCCTCCTTCACCTCCCCACTGGTAACCCCTAGTTTGTTCTCTGTATCTATCAGTCTCTTTTGTCATATTTGTTTATTTGTTTGCTATGTTAGATTTCACATATAAGTGAAAACATACAGTATTTGTGTTTCTCTGACTTATTTCATTAAGCATAATACCCTCCAAGTCCAACCATGCTGTTGCAAATTGCAAAATTTTATTTTTTTTAATGGCTGAGTAATATTCTGTGTGTGTGCATGTGTGTGTGTGTGTGTGTGTATGTGTATCTATATCTATATCTATCTCACATCATCCGTATCCATTCACCTGTTGATGGACACTTAGGTTGCTTCCATATCTTGGCTATTATAATAATGTGATAGATAGATGATAGATAGGCATGCAATCATCATAATAATTGGGGTACTTTTCAAATTAGTGTTTTTGTTTTCTTCAGATACATATCTGGGAGTGGAATTGCTGGGTCAAATGGTAGTTCTATTTTTAATTTTTTGAGGAATCTCCAAACTGTTTTTTATAGTGGTTGTACCAATTTACATTCCCACCAGTGGTGTACTAGGGTTCCCTTTTGTTCCACATCCTTGCCAACACTTCTTATTTGTTGTCTTTTTGATAACAGCCATTGTGACAAATGTGAGGTGATAGCTCATTGTGGTTTTGATTTGCATTTCCCTGATAAATAGTGATGTTGAGCATCTTTCCAAGTTCCTGTTGACCACCTTTATGTCTTCTTTGGAAAAATGCCTATTCAGGTCTTCTGCCCACTTTTTAATCAGTTTGGGTTTTTTTGATATTGAGTTGTATGAATCCTTTATATATTAACCTCTTACCAGATATATCATTTGCAAATATCTTCTCTCATTCAGTAAATTGCCTTTTCATTCTGTTGATGGTTTCCTTCGCTGTGCAAAAGCTTTTAAGTTTGATTAGCTCCCATTTGTTTATTTTTGTTCTTGTTTCCCTTGCCTGAAGAGACAGATCCAAAAAAATATTAAGACCTATGTCAAAGATTGTACAGCCTATGTTTTCTTCTAGGAGTCTTATTTTATGGTTCTAGGTCTTACATGTATGTCTTTAATCCATTTTTAGTTTATTTTTATAGATGGTGTTAGAAAATGTTCTAATTGTATTCTTTTACTTGTAGCTGTCCAGTTTTCCTAACTGGACAGTTACAAGTTATTGTCTTATTCCCATTGTATATTCTTGCCTCCTTTGTCTTAGATTAATTGACCATAAGTTTGTGGATTTATTTCTGGCTCTCTGTTTTGTTCCACTGATCTTTGCTTCTGACATTCTTTATACCTTTTTTGAAAAACTTCATCTTGTAGCATATTTCCTCAGCCTCAAAAATTGTCTGATTTATTTCCTGTAGTACAAGTCTGCTGCTGACAAATTTTTTCAGCTTTTGTTTGATTTAAAAAAAAATCTTTACTTTGCCTTATTTTTTAATGATATATTTAGTGTATATAGAATCTTAAGTTGATAGTTGAAAGGTATAATTTCATTTCATTGTTTTGGTTTTCAGAGTTTCTGATGAGAAGTTTGTGATTATTTGTTCCACAACATGTGATGATGTGACATTTTTCTCTCACTTCTTTTATAGTTTTGTCATTATCATTGGTTTCCGTAGTTTATTATATCATATTATTCTATATTATATTATATTTTCTGGTTTTTTATTGTTTTTGTATTTATTCTGCCTAGGGATTTTTGAGCTTCTTGGTTGGGTTTAGGGTTTTCACCAAGTATTGAAATTTTTTACACTATTTTATACAATATATTTTTCTGTCTCAAACCTTTATAGGACTTTAATCACACACATGTTGAATTACTTGAATTGTCCCACCAGGCACTGAAGTTCTCTTCATTGTTTTTCAGCCCTTTTCCTCTCAATGCTTCAGTTTCCATAATTTCTGTTGCCAGGTTTTCAAGCTTGCTGGTGTTTTGTAGATTCATATCTATTCTTAATCTGACCCATTATATCTTCATTTTAGATATTGTATTTTCCATTTCTAGAATTTTTCCTTTGAGTATTCCCTTTCTTCATTTTGTTCTTTTCTTTTAAATCATTGATCATATCACATGCATTTCTAATACTGATTTAAATTCCTTATATATTACATCTGTCATTTCTTGTTTTGTTTTTTTTTTTCTTGTTTCTATTGATATATTTTTCTCATGGCAGTTATTCACATTTTTCCATATATTACCATCTGTGCCAGTTTCTAACTGGATGTTAGACATTATAATTTTATATTATTCAGTGCTGGGATTGGTTTCTTTCATCTAGTTTTTATCTTTTTCTTAAGAGAGTTAAGTTTCTTGTAGATGAGCTGTATTATTGTAAGGCTTATTTTTAATGATCTCTTAGGGAAGGTTTTAGGTAGCCATAACCCTGGCCTGGTTTATCTTTACTAGTTAGGCTTGACCCCTCTGAGATCTCTACTAAACGTTGGTAGTGTTCTTCAGGTACTTTCTACTGTACTGTTCAGAGCTCAGATCTCTCTCAGTCCTTCGCTCTGGGAATTATTTGATTTACCTCACTCCATTTGGTATTCTCCTGACCTCACAAAATTTCACCCTAAGTGTGTTTGGCTTAGCATTCAGCAGTTAATTTAGGAGATTTCAGGAGCTTTTATTCTGTTTAGCTCTTACCTCTCCAGTTCGCTGTCCCAGATATTCTAATCTTTTCTAAACTCATCAGTGCTACTGTCCTCTGTCTGAATTCCTTTTCCCTGGACTTCAGTTCACGAGTTGCCTCCAGGTAGATATATTGCATGACCAAAATATTCACTTATTTTGCATCCTTTCTTTAAGTGATTAAAATATTCTATGTATTCACTTATTTTGCATCCTTTCTTTCAGTGATTAAAATATTCTATGCCTCCTGTTGTCCAATGTCTTAAAATAATTTCATATCATTTTGTCCAGTATCTAGTTGTTAACTGTGCAAGTGGAAGGTTTTTTTCCCCCACTTAGTCCCTCATAGCCAGCAGGAAGACCCACATGTTCCTTCTTCTAAGGAGGACACACATGATACATTATACATTTGCACCTATGTATAATAAGTAAGTTTGGATAATAGAAGTGAGGTGATAAGTAAAATAAAAGAGCAGAGTCGTTAATAGAAGTAATAACTTGCCGAACTTAGGTGCACATACTAAAAGAAAGGTCTATATTATTAAAATACAGATGACCTTAACATAGCAATTTACACACTGTATAAGTTGAGACACAGGAAGCATAATATTTTTTGTTAAGGATACTGACTTTATGAACTTAGTGTCAAAGTATTCCTTTGCACTATTGTATGTTATAGAATAGAGACAAAGTATTAGAGATAATGCATCTCTTAATTTGAAATGTCAACACAGGTTAAAGCAAATATTTTATCTCTAATATATAAAAAGACTAAAAATTATATTACTTAATGAACAGTATAAGAGAGTAATACAAGCCATAATAAAGTTGGATGAGTCCTGGGGGCAAGGAGTACAAATAGTAAATTTAATGCATCATTTTCACCACATAGATTATACCTTCATTGAGTTACAGATTTTTTAAAAATTGAGAAGGACATTATACAAAATATTCTCAAAGTTATTATTAATTCAATTTAGTGATATATCTTTACATATTGTATTTTTCATAAGATTGGCTATTCTGAAACTACTTAAGATGTATAGAGCTGTTTTAAAAATAAGCAAATACATTGTAATTAATTAGAGACAGATTTCTCATTATCAGAGGAAGAAGTTACAAATAAGGAAAGAAAGCTAGAATAATTCAATGTACCTGGAATGAGGAGGAATGGAATATCTGTTCATATTTCTAGTAACTACCAGAGTTACCTTCAAGAAAATGATTGACTGTGAACCATCAACACCTTTTTTATACTTTTAAGACAATTTTTTTACTATCAAAGATAATAACACTTTAAAAATTATCTCTGATTTAGGGATGAAAGTTTTTCTCCCTTTTAATGATTAAAAAAATGAGACCTAGTATGGCATTCTTCATAGATTGTAGAAAGTATATTTAAAATTTTTTCTTTCATCAAACATTCTAATGAATTATCTTTAAAAAAATTTATAGTAGTGAATATATATACGCACACACACACACATATATATATATATTTCCATTTTAACCATTTTAAGTGTACAATTCAGTGGCATTAATTACATGCACAGTACTGTGCAACCATAACCACAATCTATTTCGGAAACTTTTTTATCAGTCCAAACAGAATAGGTACCCTTAGCATTCACCCCCACCATCAGCCCCTAGTAACTTCTCATCTTTCTTTCTCTATGAATTTGCCTCTTCTAGATGGCTCATGTGAATGAGATCTTATAATATTTGTCCTTTGTGTCTGGCTTATTTCCCTTAGCATCATATTTTCAAGGTTCATCCATGTTGTAGTATGTATCAGAAAGTCATTTCTTGGATATGCCACATTTTGTTTATACATTCATCTGTTAGTGGATGTTTGGGTTGTTTCTACCTTTTGGCTATTGTGAATAATGTTTCAGTGGACACTGATGTACAGTACCTATTAGGGTCCCTCCCATCCCCACCCCCCCCACCCCCACCCCATGTCTGGTACGCCTGAGTAGAGAGGACATTTTAAAACATCTGGAGAGAATATGTTTTGTCCATTAATGTACCAACCATAAAAAAGTGAATATTCTTGGTAAAAATTGACTGGATTTCCACAAATTCCAGAACCATAGTATACTCAAAGTATATCAGGTCAAAATAAAGCAGATGACATCTAGTCCTTTTGTCTTCTGCCTGCCACATGATCCATTATGTAGTAACAGAAGTGATAAGTAATAAAATGTAATAGGCTATATTCCAGTAACCTCTGAAAATGTGTATCTTGCTCAGAAGTACAGTGTGTTACTTTTTACAAAATTGATTTATTTTTGTCTTTGATTTTATAAAGAGGTCTTAGGTTCACAGCAAAACTGAGGGGAAGATAGATTTCTTTATACCCCCTGTCCCCACACATGCATAGCCTCCACCATTATGAATATGCTTCAACAAAGTGGTAAATTTATTGCAATTCATGAACCTGTATTGACAAATTATCAATCAGAGTCCATGGTTTACAGTATAGTTCACTCTTGGTGTTGTGCATTCTATAGGTTTGGACAAATGTATGATGACATGTATCCATCATTATGATATCACACAGAGTATACTCACTGCTCTAAAATCCCCTGTGTCTGTCTCTTCATCCTTTCCACCCCCACTTTCACTCTTTACCCCTGCAACCCCTGGCAACCACTGATCTTTTTATTGTCTCCATAGTTTTCTCTTTTCCAGTGTGTCATATAGGTGGAATCATACAGGATGTAGTCTTTTCAGATTGGCTTCTTTCACTTATTAAGATGCATTTAAGGCTCTTCCGTGCCTTTTCATGGCTTGATAGTTCATTTCTTTTAAGCACTGAGTAATATTACATGGACTAGATATATCAGAGTTTATTTTTCCATTTATTTACTGAAGGACATCTTTGTTGCTTCCAAGTTTTGGCAATTATGTATAATGCTGCTATAAACATTCATTTACAGGTTTTTGTGTGGACATGAGTTTTCAACTCCTCTAGGTTATCAAATCTGTGGGCATAGAATTGTTCATATATTCTATTATTATGCTTTTAATGTTCATCAGCTCTATAGTAATGTCCCTTCTGTTATTTCTGATATTAGTAATTTATGTCTTCTCTCTTTTTTTCTTAGTTTGCCAAGAGAGAGGATTATTGATTTTACTTACCTTTTCAAAAACCAGCTTTTGGTTTCATTGATTTTCTTTATTGATTTCCTTTTTCAATTTCTTTGCTTCCCGCTCCAATTTTTATTATTTTTCTTCTGTTTATTTTGGATTTAATTTACCCCTTTTTCTAGTTTCCTAAGGTAAAAAGATAAATTATTCATTTTAGATCTTTCTTCTTTTCTAATATATGTTTTAAATGTTATAACTTTCCCTTTAAACACTGCTCACAACTTGTGTTTTCAATTTAATTTAGCTTAAAATATTTTTAATTTGTCTTGAGATGTTTTCTTTGACCCTTGCATTAATTAGAAGTGTGTCCTTTAATCTCCATGTATCTTGGGATTTTCCAGTTATCTTTCTGTTGTTGATTTCTAGTTTAATTCCAGAGCAGATATACACTTCTTCCTGCCCTCTTCAATGTGTCTTCTATTAATTCTATGCTTCACTCAGGTGCTATAATCTCTCACCTGGAATCTTTAGCTCTTGTAAAGGTACTTCCATTCAGATTGATGTTTCTGCAGGGAACAAGTGCTGGAAACGCCTATTCTGCCATCTGATCTGTCCAGAAATACCTTATTCAGAAATGCAAAGCATGAGATTATTTATTACTCTATTTAAAGTAACTCATATTTTAAAATTCAACACATTGAGTTTATTTAATTATAAACACAATATTGCTTCTTGAAATAATAAGACAATATTAGGAACAATTCTTAGAATAAAATCCTGTATTCTTCAGTGTCAACTGAGTACCTCTGTTACATCGTAAATACTGTAGCAACTTATTTGCATGTTTTGTTAATAGTCAAATGCTTATGACTTTTGTAATAATCTGCTCAGCAAGATCAACTATATATTTTCAATTCAAAATATATGTATTTTTATCATTCCTCTTTTGCAGTTGGATTAGCAGTATGTAATATTTATAATCCATCAAGCAAATAACTCAATTTGAAATTCATTTATATAGCTTCCTATATATGTACATATATCATGTATATATACACATAGTTATATACACACATATATATGATGGTTATATATATGTACATATATAATACATATATATATAAAACCATCAGAAATATGGTAGTATTTCATTTAATTTTGATCCGGGTTGGTTTAAATCTATTCACTAATTTAATTATCTAAATATCCTTGTATGCTTTTGTAGATTAACTAAGGGTTGTTCTTATACTACTGACACCCAGCCTAATGCAGTAATTGACTTTTTGTTAATCTGTCTTATTATAAGGTAACACTATAAATTATATTAATTAAATTGGTAAAAAAATAACCAATAATTTAACTATCAATTTATATTGCATTTTGTTTGAGATTGTGGATTTTTTAAACAGACTGCCTGATATTCAATACAGTTTCTATAATTTCCTACCTTGGGCCAGGTTTTTACATCTATAAATTGGGACTAATAATGGCACTTTCCTTGTGCTTTTGTTAGGTGAATTACATGATTCAGAATTGTGTCTTGTACACAGTAAGTATCCAACACATTTTAGATGTTATACCAAGACAACTGTATTCCTTTTTCTGAGCTCTATTTCAGACATATATCTACTTATATTACATATAAGTAATATAAAATTACTCACATATAGAGTAATTTTATGTAACTTCAATCAGAGTACATGCAAATTTTGTTTGGCACTTTTCTAAAATGCAATACCATATAATACAATACAATACCAAGAATTTTCTTACTCCTTTTTGATTTACTCCATTATATATTCAATTAATTAAATTTGTTCCATAATGTTATTAATATATCCTAATTTAAATGCATATTTCCAGTGGATACTACATAAGTAGATTTGAATCGATAATGCTAAAGCAAGCACAGTCATACATTTTTGTTTTCAAATATTTTCTTATCATAACTTTGTCAGAAATGAAACCAATAGCAATAATTGTTCAAACCTTTCACTCTCAGGAGCAAGGTCCACTTGAACAATCAATTCAATAGTAGAAGGCTTCTACAGTGTATTAACATAGGTAGATTATTTCAGAAAGATAACAACAATGTAATATATTCATTCACATTCTGGCAAGTAAGAAAACTAATTTGTGTAGAAGTACAATTTAAATATGAATTACAAATATAATTTAAAATTTCAACTCATGTTCTAGAATGTATCCTGGATGTCAGGTGCTGTTTCAGTCATTTTATATTATTTAATTGCCAGTAATTAAGGTGGTGCTATTTATATTCCCATTTTAGAGTTAGTTGTAAAAGGTGGCTGGTCCTATTAGGAATATCTGAGTGGCTTATAAAACATGAATATATATCCTCTCATAGTATCTAACACATGGTAGTCTTTCAATACACATCTGTTGAATGCATGAGTAAAGAAAAATAACTACTAGTAGAGACCTACTAACAACTTTTTTCTTATTCTGACTAAATGTATGTGTTCAATGATGCATATCCATCATCTAAATGTGCTGTTATTTAGATAATTCCTTTTTAGATATATATTAGAAATTCTAAGTTTATTGCTTGATACCAGTTAATTTTAGACAAAATGGTGATTTTTTAAATCCTTCTGTAGGGACAGGTAAGAGATATCTTAGGCTTTCTATTAGGATTTAAGAAATCTCATCATCGAAGCAACATATAAGTAATATTTCAATCATTCCTGAGAAATAGCTTCTTAGTATTAAAAATTACAATGTTGATAAAGACCAAATGCAGTTAAACACACCTAAGTTTTTGAACTGCAGGGTCAAATCAGCCATGTGAACCTGGTTTGTCATTTACTGTTTCTAAGACTCGAGTTTCTCACTTGTGAAATTTGAGCTTATAAAATTGCCTGACTCATGAGATTATTGTAAGCGTACAACAAAGTTACATGTGTAAAGGGAATATAAATTTAATTCTTTTGAGGCTTGTTTTTTGCTTTCTTAAGGTATGTCTAGAGTAGCCTTTAATTTAACGCTCGTGTAGAAACATCCCTAAATTGCGATCTTTATGGTGTCTTAATTGAATAGCAAGGTTATTCTGCCAAAAGTTTCCATTCTGTATGGTTGGAACTTCTATGTCTTCCAGGAATGTGTGATATTAGAAATATCCATTCATCTCATAGCTCCCCAGTACATGTTGTCTGACCAGATATAAAGGATCTCAACTTGTCATGTGCACCTTAGCATTTGGGCAACAACTTAGGGGTCCTCTCAGCAGATATCTGAGCCTCATCCATCTGCTTTCTTTAGGTATAATTTGCTATTCTCTTTCTAGTTTTTAAGGTGATAATTTAGATTACTGATTTTAAATATTTCTTGTTTTCTAATATGTGTATTCAATGCTATGTTTCCTTAAACACTCATATCACTGCATCCCCAAAGTTTTGATAAATTATATTTTCATTTAGTTCAAAATATTTAAAAATTTCCCTTGAGATTTCCTCTTTGACCAATGTATTATTTAGAGTTGTGAAAATCGAAGAATGATCAAAGAATAAGTAGGAAAAGCAAAGTTCATGACCATGAGAGTTTTTTGCTTTAAACATATGTATACATACAGGTATATGTGTATTTATATAACATCCAGGTAATATTTATACATTTACATATATGTGGGAGACACACTTCTGCCACGCAAACACATATATTTAGATGATTAAAGAGATAGGTGTATACTTGTTAGGGGAGATAGAGACCATTTTATGGAGGACCTTCAGAGCTAGACTCAGAAAATCATGAATTGATATAGTTAGAAATCAGTGATTCTTAAATGAAGGAATAATATAACTAAAGAGATAAAATGGAAATACTTGTTTTGAATCTATAATTGAGGTGAATTATAACTTGAAAAGTTAGAGGCTAAAAAAATCATCTCAGATATTATTGGTATAAACAGGATATGACGTTTTAAGTTAGTAGACAAAGGTAATGAGGATGAAGCATGAAATAATAGGTTTGCAACCTAAATTAAGAGAACAGAAAACATAAGGGACAGTCAAATGGTTTTGACATAGATATGATACAAATATAAGTACAAATGCTGGTTGGTTTTTACCTACTTTTGCTCATTTAAAAATGATTTTTTTGTATATTTTAATATGCCACAAAGCAGGCAGCAATATTTGTCAAACTGGTAACTAGACATTTTTTTGTAATAGTAATATTTTGTTTTACATCATAGATATTTTATTGAAAATTCATATATTTACTATTTATATATTATGTAATGAATATCTATAAAAAATACAAAGAACTTGATATTTAAAGACCTTTTACAGTTAAACCTTTAAAAAAGTGGCTAGTATTGATATTTTTCATCTTGATAAATCTGAATTCCCATAGGTGCTTTCCTTTAAATAAAGAAATCTTGTAAAGGAATATTTCTTTGCTTCTACTTGCAAAATACATAAATTATTGAAATAGTTCTAATATTTGAAGAACTGACTTTTTTTGGAAAGACAAGCTTTTTGCATGTTATTGTTCCATAAACAATAATAGGGACATTATATATATTTTACAGATTTAAAGAACATAATGTACAAAATTGGAATGGCTTAGGAAGATAAGTAATCTAAAATGAAATATAATTGAGCAGTCATACAACTTTATTATGGCAACTTAAGTTTTGTCTGCAATATTGTGTATTCGAGAAGATGATTTGTTGAAGAGTTTGAGTCAGTAGGAGTTTCTCATTATTTTCATCACATTGTAGCTCTTTGGAGCATGACATTTTCTTCTTCCAAATTAATTCTTAGCAGTATTAATCAAAGACTCCTTAAGCCAAAGTCCAATGTTTGCATCCTTGCATTTTATACATAAAGGTTATGTCTACACAATAAAGATAGATAATTAAGATAGTTATTAAAAGATAAGACAAGACCCAAGCCCAGGTCTTACTTCATTATCTGAATAGTTTACAGTAAATTACCTGTTCTACTTTATATTAATAGTCGTATTATGCAACAGGTAACATGCTGACAGCTTTAAGTAGTTAGCTGAATTAAACCTGTCCATCCACATAGGACATGTAATATAAATTTTATTTTACAGGTGAAAATAACATGCTCAAAAAACTGTTACCTGAGGTTTTAAAACTAGAAATGGAGAGGTATTGAATACTGTAATCTTACTCAAATATACATGCTTTTTCTATACTCTTGCATAGTTATCTAAGTAGTTATTATAGATGTTTTTTCTAATAGCTTTTAACAGTTATTCATAACATTATTGGCACATTTGAAAAATTATGGCCATGTAGTCAAGAATGGTAACAGACTTTTACCAGGAGGTTTTCTTTTGGTTGCCACTGATTCAAACTCCACTGCTGAGTTTTAAAATCATATTAGCTCCTGTGATGTTTTGTTTAATGTGTAAGCAGCTCTCATTATAGAGCTGGTATCTCAAACTGCAAGCTGTGTTAAACCTTTGATATGGAAAGTGTTCATATGTTTAATCATGCTAACAGCTTAATTCTTTTCCTGTAACTCATAGTACTGTGCTAACATTTGTAACGTATATTCCCTATTTGAATTTCTACTTGTTGATTATTCACGTCCAGTACTTCTACATGATTAGTCTCTTATGTTTCACTATTCTTTCTTCTTCAAGATTTCTTCTTTCTTCAAAGTTCTCTCTGATTATATGTCATTCAAGAGTTTTATTTCAGTGTAGAAGTATACTTTTATCTCTCCTTTGTAACTGTTTTATTGAAATACATTTTAAAATTATAAAACAAACATTTTGAATAGAATAAATATTAAATGTTTTTATTTAATTTTATTTAAAAATTAAAATTTCATTAAAATTAAATGAATAAACTTTTTCATCAAGTACATAAATGCACTGTATGGTAAAAAACTCTTTACTACCTACCTGCCAGCTGTCAAGTAAACAGTTTATTAAATAATAGTGAATGTTTACAGTAGTAAATGGATCCCTATCAATTCATTGCCTTGAGAGATCCTTTAGAAACACCATCAGGCTGTATCTTATAGAATCTTGACTTAGTTTACACAGAAATGTTGTAGACATTTGGTAGATACTTTCTTAGTCTCTCTCTGAATAAAATCAAGACCATATGTTTAACCATGAATGAAGGAAAATCAAGACCATATGTTTGAACAAGGAATTAACCATGGTGACTAAACTCACAAGTCTAATGATACAATTTCATTATTTTTCACTTTGGTGTCAAACACAATTTTTTATTCTAAAGCATTCTGAAATGCTTACTCTTGGCTGCATGACTGGAGAAAGACATTTTAAGTAACCTCTTAAAAACTTAGCACTCATATAGATGTAAGTTTAGAGATTTAGAAATGTTTAACCTTTTTTTTTTCAGTTTAAGCCACTGTAAAAAATAATCACTTGTTTCACTTCTGGTTATTAGTATTGATGTGAGAAGTAAACTTTTATTGAATGAATGGGATAATCTTAAATGATTTTTCTAATTCTCATGTACTGCTGACTAATTGATGCTAAAATAAGATTGCCTAACAACAGAGCCTCTGGATTCATATAGATAATTCAGGAATGTTCACACAATCAGACTGTGAAGAGCATGTTTCCACTTGAAACTTAAGGAGTCACAGCATGGTACACTCTTTGGACAGAGATAAAATTGATGTGAATCTTACAGGCATTCTGGCAGCAGTAATTAATTGTTTCTTTCTCACCTAAGTTGAATGACTGAAATTTTATAAATAGGTGTTCTTTAATGTTTCCTCTAGAAAACAGCAATCTAAATTATACTGAAAATAATGCAGTTGTAACCAAATCCATAGAAACTAAGAATTTAATGCTTGTTATGGATTTACCAAAGTCATGGAAGGCCTTGATATTGCCTCTAAGAGATTAGTATCTCCACGTTAATATCTCACAGAACAAAACTGGGTCCCCACAGCCAGACTGTAACTGATTTTTATCCCCAGATGTCCAGTTCTACTTTCTAGTAAATGTTTCTCCTCCAACATCCCAACATCCCAACTGATGTCATCTTATGTTTGTCTTCTGTGGAATCCAAAAATCGTTGACATAGTTATGCTTTATGCAGTCACTATTTTTAATAGGAAAGGTTCAATCTTTCTCAGTATTCCAATAAATTATGTGAATATCACCAAACTTAATTGAAATATATAATTTAATTTTTTCTCAAACAATAATTATGTATTAAGATGGAATAAAGATTTTCTCATTTCCAGTGAAATAGGAATTATATTAAGGTCACACTCAAGCTTATAGTTTTCATTAAATCATTCATATAAATTAATAATAAAGACTAGTCTTATTATGTCTTACTAGTCTTTAGAAGAGCGTCTGGCATATGTTTTCTATATGCCAGACGCTCTTCTAAATTATTTATATGTCCCGACTCATAGAAGCCTCATAACACCTTATAGAATAGGAATAATTATTATCTTCATTTTCATGTGGAGCAACTGAGTCACAGAAAAGTTGAGATTATTGCTCAGATCACACAGCTGGTGGAGCTGAAATTCACACGAGGGTTTCTGGTTGCTGGGCAGAGATGCTTCACCACTGTGATAAAACTCCTCTCCTTACTGATACATTGCAAAGCATGGTTTTCTGTGAAGCGCCTCAGACTTATTCATAATGCACAAACCAAAAAATGGTAGGTCATACATGAAAGAGTAGTGTTTTATTTCATTTGTTCTCATATTTTATCTGCATAGCAATTAGATATGTTGATCCTAGATGTTATATGTGTGGAGTTGATGCTGTTTTGATCAGAATAAAGCGGGATTGAGAAGAGTTTAACTAGTTATTTTAAGGGATATACAAAATCATTTTACTTTATGTATGAATGATTGAATATAACTGTAAAGTAATTTTGCAAATTATATTCCATGAATTTACATAACACTCCTGTGTTTTTTTCTTTACATTTCCTCTTAGTGAGTCACAAAACCATGTGTAATTTGATTGAATTTTTCTTTAGAGTAATGCTTCTAGTTGAAAAAATTATTCCACTGTGTGGAAAGATAACTGAACTGTGAAGGAATTTGCTGAAGGAAGTTTTGGCATGTCATTACAGACATTTTCCATATGTTTGTCTCGCTGTCCACAAGATCAGGGACTTATATTTGTACTACAGATTAATTGATCAAAGAAAATAGCTGTAAATTGCTAATTCTTGGTCTATGTTAGGATGAGATACTTAAAAGAATATCCTCCTTAAATTTCTTTAATTTGTATGTAATTCTTTGCAGTGAGCCTTAAGTTATATTGGCTAGACATTTCAAAATATCTTTTATTTTCCTAATGAGGAAAGAGGCATAGATAGTTTAAAAGGTTCTTCCATAAGACTTCAAGTTAAATATAATTATTGCTTCTGCCTTTCATTAATATATAGAATAGAGTTTATTTTGAAGACAGCGAACAGATTTGACTGCTTTGAATTTCAGTCCCAAATGTGCTAGCTTCTAGATTCTACTGACTAGATTATGCTGTCTCTGAGACTAGAAGGTAGTTTTAAATTTAGCAAGTAAATATAAACTAGAACAATTCTAAGACTCCTTTCTAAATTCAGACTCAATGTTTGGTTTGAAGACCTATCACATGTAAAAAGGCTTAACTATATCAGTGATTAAGAGAAAACTGAGATGTTTGACTATTTTTTGATAATAAATTCAGTATTATGCCGATGGAGCTTTTCATTACATGAACTTTCATTAAGTTGATTATGTTAAAACTTGTAACCTGTTTCTTATTTATTTGAATTATTTTAGCTCTGGATTAATTTAGCAAGCTTATTTTCATAGGCAAGTTAAATTACTAAACTTTAATTTGCTTAACCATTTAATATGATATCCAAAAAACTTTAAAATGGTTTAAATGGATTTTACAACTAAACTTAGATTTATCATTTCAGTGTCACAAAAGTTGCATAATAATGTAAAGTAAATGAACTCTATGAAAATGTGCATTAAGTTATTTCATTTAAGTTCATTTTCTCACTGTAAAATAATTTTTCAGTGATTTAATATTAAGCTTTTAAAGAAAATCATTTGAAGTTTTTAAAAAGCTAATTGAATGCAGAATATAATTTTTACATTATTATTGCTCTGTATGTGTGCATGTATGTGTTTATACACCTGGGAATTATGTATGAAGTAAAATTAATATAGGTGTCCCCTAGGTTTTATTGTTAAAGGAAAAAATACATGAGCATATCTGGGTACATATGGCATGGCCTCTGTGAGAATAGATGTTAATTCTTTCTAAAGAAATTATTGAGTTGAGTTATAGATATAACAAAAGAAACTTTAACTCATACATTTTAACTCATAAAATTCTAGCTTCTAACAAATGAAAGCAAATTTATTTAATAAAAAGAGGAACCTAATTCAATGACAGAGTGGTTTATCAAACCTCACATGGTTAATTATTAGCAGAAAGTGACCTCTTGATTCTAAGAAGGTGCTCTTACATAATGAAACAAACTAGAGTACACAGGATGTGAAAGCTGGTTTGTAAATCTTCCTGCAGTAACTAGCAGAAAGAATTAATACAGGCATACCTTGGAGATATTGGAGGTTCGGTTCCAGATCACTGCAATAAAGGGAATATCACAGTAAAGTGAGTCACACTAACTATTTGGTTTCCCAGTGCATATATGTTTACACTATACTGTAGTCTTTTAAGTGTGCCATACCATTATGTCTCAAATGTGCATATCTTAATTAAAAAACACTTGATTGCTAAAAATAATAACCATCGTCTGACAATGTAGGGTTGCCACGGATCTTCAATTTGTAAAAAAAAAATATAGTATCTGTAAAGCACAACAAAGCGAAGCACAATGAAACGAGGTATGCCTGTAGAGATGATTCTTCAAAGATTTGCTTATTAGGTTATTTGAGAAAATGGGTATCTCAAGTTGTATACCTATATTAGACAGTGGAAAATCTTATTTATATACATGCATGATTACACTTACACAAATGCCTCATTCTTCACTCAAAAGGTAAATAATTTCATACTTTGGTCTTGGGTCAGAGAAACCTGGGATTGAATCGTCCGCCTGATATTTCCTATTATATATCATGGAAAATAGTGCTACGGCAATTGTAGCGAAGGTTCATGTTGATATATATGGGTCTCTTTGCACTGTGCCTGGTATATGATCAGAATTCAGTAAACTTCTATTATTTTTAATAATGCCATTGTTTGTATCCATTTTTTATAGTTACAGATACACTATTAATTTTTTTTTCTCAATCTCTGTTGTCTGACATTATTAGGTACCTTCACATTTTTAAAACTCTTAGATTTTGGTATGATTATACTACTATCTTACTGATTTTCTTACATCACAAAATTTTTTTCTTATTGACTCCTTGTTTATTCATTCCCACTCAACATCCTTACTTAATGTTTTGTCCGTCACTCTCATGATTTCTCTTTCTCTCTAAATCTGACCTCTTCTTACTGATTTCATACTTTCAACTAACACATGTAGTTGTATATGATTATCATAATTTTAGAAATAGCCTATACTGAATTCCCTCCTTAGAGAGCTGTTTCCAAATGACTGATTTTTTAAAATACAGTCTCAAACTTTAATATACTCCAAATCAAACACCCATCTTCCTTTATCTATTATTTCATTTGTATGCTTTGTTTCATTGAGTTTATTGAGGTTAAAAATCCCAAGCTGTCTTTTAAAAATTATTTTTCATGAACTCTTATCAGGCCTCAGTCTTCACACCCTGACATCTCTAATGGTGAAACTATAATTTGGTTATTTTGCTTATTTATTACAAATAATTTTCAGAAGTTAAATATTTACCATCACTCAATATTTTTGTGTGACTATTTTTAATGTATCATTCAGATTATGTCACCTCCTGCTCAGACTTATTACAATGTTAGTTCCACATTACTTAGAGTTAAGGGTTAACTCCTTAAAATGAAATTGTAGATTATCCAGCCTTTCTTAATTTCAATTCTAATTTTCAATTTACATATATGATAGTACAATAAACGAACTGTTGTTATCTAAATAAAACTAGTGCTTTCACATCTCCTTGCTTTTGTAAACATTGTTCTCAGCCTCTTTCTCTTGTCTTCTCAGGCAAATCTTGCATGATCTTGAAAGACCAACTCATGAGTCCCCTGTTCATTGAAGTCTCTGGGTGGAAGCAATTTCTTCCCTTAAAAATTTCTATGACAATTTCCTATAAATGTATCAACCTTATTACTATTATAATAGTCATTTTCTACTCTTTCTTGACTACTTGGCAAATGTATTATTTCCTCTTCTATACTCTAAGCCTCAATGTAGAAAGGATTCATGCATGATTAATTTTCCACAGTGCTAATGCTATGCCATGGCACCTATTAGATGCTCAAAAATTGTTTATTGAGTGAACATTTCAATTCCATTATATATATTTTTTATTATCTTTATTGGAGTATAATTGCTTTACAATGTTGTGTTAGTTTTTGCTGTACAACAAACTGAATCAGCTATATAGATTTAAGATCATAACAACAAGGAAAATACTACATTTTAAAAATAACACATTGAAGGGAACGACTTAAAAAGAATGGACTATGTCTTTGAGTAAAAATGTGTTTATAAATTTAAAATATGGAAGTTCAAATAGTGATATTAAAAATGTATAGAAGAGAAAAAGATTAATTCAGCATTTAAAAAATAAAACAAAATGTTAAATATATTTACCAATATAGATAAAATGTATTATATAAATTTCAGTCACGCATATTGAATCATACTCTTCAATTGTCATTATTAAAAAAATTCAACTGAGTAAATTTTAAAGGTCTTATGAATCTTCGATTATTCATGAATTGGGAAGCATCCAGTCTAGCCAATACAGGGAGTTCCAAAGGGCTGTACAAAATGAAAGACTTTCACAAGCAGAAGAGAGCGGGAACAAGGAATTTATACAAGGCAAAAAAGAGGATTGGTTATTGTAAAGTTACTTTCCTTTAGGGGATAACAGGGGTCTGTCAGGTAGATTATCTAACTTGGGGTGACCTGGTGATTCTTGATTGACTGGTTTAAGATTCCATTTTTGGGAAAGCTGAGTGGGATGTAGAATATGTGACTCCATTTGGGCCTGCTGTCTTTTTAATCTTTATTTTTTATCGAGGTATAATTGACATATAACATTATATTAGTTTCAGGTATACAACATAATGATTTGATATTTGTATACAATGAGAAATGATCACCACAATAAGTCTAATTGACATCCATCACCTTACATGGTTACAATATTTTTTCCTGTGATAAAAACTTTAAAGACCTACTCTCTTAGTAACTTTTAAATGTGCAGTACAGTATTATTAACTATAGTCACCATGCTGTACATTACATCCCAAGACTTACTTATTTTGTAATTGGAAGTTTATGCTTTTGACCCCCTTCACCCATTTCTCCCACCCTTCACCCCTCACATCTGAAAACCATCTTCTGTTCTCTGTATCTATGAGCTTAGATTTTTTTTTTGTTTTGTTGTTGTTTCTTTAATGTTCCACATAGAAGTGAAATTATATGGTATTTGTCTTTCTGTCTGACTTATTTTACTTAGTATAATGCCTTCAAAGTCCATCCATGTTTTTGCAAATGGCAAGGTTTCATTCTTATTTATGGTTGAGTAATATTCTATTGAATATATATGCCACAATTTCTTTATTCATCCATTAATGGACTCTTAGGTTGTTTTGATATCTTGGATATCGTAAATAATGCTGGAAAGAATATGCATCTTTTCAAGCTCATATTTTCACTTTCTTTGGATAAATAACCCAGAAGTGGAACTGCTGGATCATATAGTAGTTTTATTTTTAGTTTTTATGAGGAACCTTTCCTATTGTTTTCTATAGTGTTTGCACCAGTGTACAACCCCACCAACAGTGAGCAAGGGTTTCCTTTTCTTCACATCCTTGTCAATACTTGTTATTTCTTCCCTTTTTGATAATAGCCATTCTGACAGATGTGAGGTGATTTCTCATTGTGGTTTTGATTTGCATTTCCGTGATGATTAGTGATTTAAAGCATTTTTTATGTGCCTATTGGCCATCTGTATGTCTTCTTTGAAAAAAAAAAAATGTCTATTCAGGTATTCTACCGAAAATTGTTTAGTTTTTTGCTATTGACTTGTGTGAGTTCTTTATGTATTTTGGATATTATTAACATCTTATCAGATATATGCAAATATCTTCTCCTGTCATGTCTTTCCCAATCAGATGTAACATGAGCTTTTCTTTTTAGATTCTTTGAATGATGATTTCCTATTGCTCTGATGGGCCCTCAAGCAGGGTTTCTTGAAAAAGTACATCAAAACTAAATGAAAATAAAAACAAGTTTATAGAAACAAATTTATCTCTATAAATTAGAGCATTTTCAAGATTACTCCACTCTCTCCTTGTGGCATTCTGTAAATGGTATTTTTCTAGGTGGCATTCTATCAATATAAGTGAAACTGCAAATAATATTTACAGAATTGGACAAAAAAGTTGATAAACTCATGCAGATTTCCTACACATGTACATGGCAAGCATCACATTTAGAAGGAACAAATTTTTAAAATTCTGGACTATATTATATATAATTTAAAAGCATAAAAAATCAAATCTGTGACCCTGTCTTCTAGATATGCATGTCTTTTTTATGCAACTTTAAGTGAAGTCAGTTTTTCTACTGTTTGCTTTCTGATTATGAAGGAAATGTTTTAGCAGTGACCTATTGAACAGGTACACATTAATTGATTTTCTCCTTAATTTTCAATACCATCTCCAATGAAAATGGCAAAGATTGCAGAAATGCATGTTTTGTGTCTACCAGTAGACTAGCGTATACATGGAGAACTTCAAGTTGTTTTCCTGGAATAACAAGATTATGAGGTAGGGATTCCAATAGGTGGCTCCCCCATAGAGTGGGATATTAATCTGGAGAGAGCCTCTGAGGACAGCTTCATTGAGTAACCCTATATGTTAACACCTAGAAATGCTTCTTAGTCCTGAATGGAGGGTAAGAGAATCATGCCTCCTGAAATCACGCCCTCTTTCTTCCATTTGTCATGGTGTAGCTATTCTCATTCACAACCTCCAAGTTATTTTCTAAGAAACCTTCCACTCCCAGACACCAGAAATTGATTCATAAACAGTTTTTTTTTTTTTTTAATGAAGCTATTTTGGGTAAAGGTGGTTAGTTTGGCTTGAACTACTACTATAATTTAAGCAAACTTACAGAAACAAAGTATGTTATTTTGACATTTGTATCAATAATACTTGGTTTTTACCATGCACTATGTAGAAAATGTTTTATGAAAATATATAACTTTAAATGAAACTCCAATGTCTTTATCCATGCAAAAATTTTAAACATAATTTTAAGGAAAAGCTGGCAAGAGGATTTACCTATAAAGCCTGAAGAACAAACATTTACTACCTGTCTTCTCTAAAATTTGTTATTTAGAGTTGTAGTCTGTTGTAATTATAAGATGTTTTAAAATATTATCATTTTCCCAAAGGATTTTTGTCTAGAAAAAAGTAATTACTGTAAAATGACCATTGGTCATTCCAATGTTTTTTTCTTTGTTTTTTTGTTTGTTTGTTTACTTTTAAAGATATTTCCCTGATCACATCTTTGTATTAATGGTATGTATTGACTTTTGCAGTATATGTTAAATTATGCCTAAAATAACCAATTTCTAGATGGTGAACAAGGAACATATCATCAGTGTTTCCGAATTATTGCTGTGCTTCACAATTGTTAAATTATACTGCTCAAATAAGAACTTTTTTGTCCTACTGTAGCAAAGGAAAAGGAAGTAAGCAACTTAGGACAGAATAATAAACAGTGGTTTCAAGTGGCATGAGTATAAAATATGCTTTCAACAAAGTATACTAGATGTGCCTTTACCTTATACAACTTAGGAAAACTAAGATATATTTAAACATAATAAAATACTGCTTTGAAAAGTTTACCACATTAGCTGAATGATTAAGCTTAAATAAATAAAATATATTCTCAATAAACATATGGAGGTAACTATGTTTCACAAATATTAAATACTTTAAATTCAAATATATATTTTTACTAAAAACAAGAGAATTTTAAAGGTAGAAAATGATTTCTATTTGTATAATAAAACATCATTGTTTTCTTGTATAAGGGAGGGAAGAAATCAAGTATTCTTGTGGTGGAAATTGCCAAAAAAAAAAAAGAGTTTACAACCTTTAAGGAGAATTAAACCAATTAAAATTTTAAAAGGGTAAATTCTAGACTGAGTTAAATACTATACCTCACTATTGAAAAGAGATCTTCAAATAACCTGAGTCTATTAAACATGAGAGAGGAGGCTGACTTCCATGATTGCCATCCTCCAGCTTTTTCCTAAAAGGTTAATAAAGGATTAGTATGATAGAGATACTATCTTACTAATAAAATGAATAATATCTCCTAAAAGTCTACCCAACATGTTTCATCTGTAAAGCTGGCAGCAATCCACTTTTTTAAACTGGTAGAGCCAAGTCTTCCTTTTTATTTTTTGTATATTTTAATTTTTTTATTGAAGTACAGCTGATTTACAATATCTTGTAAGTTTCAGGTATATAGCACAGTGATTCAATTATACATATATATGTGTATACATACATATATGTATATGTACTCTTTTTCTTTAAACTTTGTTTTGGATTTATTTATTTATTTATTTATTTATGGCTGTGTTGGGTCTTCGTTTCTGTGCGAGGGCTTTCTCTAGTTGCGACAAGCGGGGGCCACTCTTCATCGCGGTGCGCGGGCCTCTCATTATCGCGGCCTCTCATTGCGGAGCACAGGCTCCAGACGCGCAGGCTCAGTAATTGTGGCTCATGGGCCCAGTTGCTCCGCGGCATGTGGGATCCTCCCAGACCAGGGCTCAAACCCGCATCCCCTACATTGGCAGGCAGACTCTCAACCACTGCGCCACCACGGACGCCCTGTATATGTACTCTTTTTCAGATTCTTTTCCATTATAGGTTATTATATAATATTGAGTATTGAGTATAGTTTCCTGTGCTATACAGTAGGACCTTCTTGGTTATATATTTTATACATAGTAATGTGTATATGTTAATCCCAGCCTCCTAATTTATCCCTCCCCCCACCCCCCTTTCCCCTTTGGTAAAGATAAGATTGTTTTCTGTGTCTTTGAGTCTCTAGCTGTTTTAGAAATAAGTTTATTTGTGCATTTTTTTCTTTTAGATTCCACATATAAGTGATATCATACATTTATCTTTCTCTGTCAGACTTACTTCACTCAGTATGACAATCTCTAAGTCCATACATGTCACTGCAAATGGCATTCTTTTGTTCCTTTTTATGGGTGATAATATTCCATTGTATATATGTACCATATCTTCTTTATCCATTCCTCCATCGATGGACATTTAGGTTGCTTCCATGTCTTGGCTACTGTAAATAATGCTGCAGTGAATACTGGGGTACATGTATCTTTTTGAACCATGGTTTTCTCTGGATATATGCCCAGAAGTGGGATTGCTGGATCATGTGGTAGCTCTCTTTTTATTTTTTTAAGGAATCTCCATACTGTTCTCCATAGTGACTGTGTCAGTTTACATTCTCACCAACAGTGTAGGAGGGTTCCCATTTCTCCACACCCTATCCAGCATTTATTGTTTGTAGATATTTTGATGATCGCCTTTCTGACGGTTGTGAGGTGATACCTCATTGTAGTTTTGATTTGCATTTCTCTAATAGTTGAGCATCTTTTCATGTGCCTCTTGGCCATTTTTATGTCTTCTTTGGAGAAATGTCTATTTAGATCTTCCACCCATTTTTTGATTGGGTTGTTTGATTTTTGCACATTGAGCTTCATGAGCTCTTTGTATATTTTGGAGATTAATCCATTGACAGTCACTTTGTTTGCAAATATTTTCTCCCATCCTGTAGGTTGTCTTCTCATTTTGTTTACGGTTTCCTTTGTTGTGACAAAAGCTTTTAAGTTTAATTAGGTCCCATTTGTTTATTTTTGTTTTTATTTTCATTACTCTAGGAGGTGGTTCAAGATCTTGCTGCAATTTTTGTCAGAGAGTGTTCTGCCTATGTTTTCCTCTAAGAGTTTTATAGTATATGGTCTTACATTTAGGTCTTTAATCCATTTTGAGTTTATTTTTGTGTATCGTGTTAAGGAGTGTTCTATTTTCATTCTTTTACCTGTCCAGTTTTCCCAGCACCACTTATTGAAGAGACTCTCTTTCTCCATTGTATATTCTTGCCTCCTTTGTCATAGATTAGGTGACCATAGGTGCCTGGGTTTACCTCTGGACTTTCTTTCCTGTTCCATTGATCTATATTTTTGTTTTTGTACCAGTACCATACTGTTTTGAAGACTGTAGCTTAGTATATAGTCTGAAGTCCAGGAGCCTGATTCCCCCAGCTCTGTTTTTATTTTTCTCAAGATTACTTTAGCTATTCCGGGTCTTTTGTGTTCCCATACAAATTGTAAAATTTTTTGTTCTAATTCTGTGACGAATGCTATTGGTAATTTGGTAGGGATTGCATCGAATCTATAGATTACTTTGGGTGGTATAGTCATTTTGACAATATTGATTCTTCCAATCCAAGAACATGGTATATCTCTCCATCTGTTTGTGTCATCTTTGATTTCTTTCATTTGTGCGCTTTTAATGGAATACAGAGCATTAAAGTATACATGTGAAGAGTTAAATGGATTTATAGATTTTAGTACATAGTTCTCACTAGAATGGTCAACCAAATTTAATAATTTCTGAAAAAATTATAAACCTAACAGTGCAGGAAAACTGAAAATCAAGAAGCTGGCAAAACTTTAGTTCTCTTACTCCTAGTACTTTTCTTTCTTCCTTTTTTATTATTTTGTATTGTGCTAAGAAATGAAGCTCTAATTATATCTGAAAATCATTTGCGTTTTAAGTTAAGAATCATCAAAAAGACCATTTGTTCTATGGACTTACATATATATATATTTTTAACAAATGTCTACTGATAGCTATTTTTAAAAAATATTTATTTATTTATTTATTTATTTGGCTGCTCCAGGTCTTAGTTGCGGCACAAGGAATCTTCGTTACCACGTGCGGGATCTTTGTTATGGCATGCGGGATCTTTAGTTGTGGTGTGCGGGACCTTTAGTTGCGGCATGCGGGATATTTTAGTTGTGGCATGCAGGCTCTTAGTTGAGGTATGAGGTATGTAGTTCCCTGACCAAGGATTGAACCTGGGCTCCCTGCATTGGGAGTGCAGGGTCATAACTGCTGGACCACCAGTGAAGTCCTGACTTACATATATTATTATTCAAGATGAACAATGGCATATGTGTACATTTTGCTTTGAAATATTAATGCCATTTTGATGCTGTCATAATTTATGGTGTTTATTAGTACTTTGTTTCTTACCTTTACTTCATCCTCTTCACTTTCTCTTTTAAATATGTATTAAAATGTCATTAGTGTATTAGTAGAGTAGTACATATAAAGATAGTGTATAACTATGTATGTATATGTGTATATATACACTTGGGTACATATACACACATTACACATGTAAATTTTGTGGACTCATTTTTCTTACAGAATGTACAATTAAAAATGTTTGAGGACAACTGGTTTAGCAACTGCTACTGATATTCCAGAACTCAGAAGAAAAATCATGTCCTCAGGCAACTATCCCTGAGCCTTGAACTAAATTAGATCTCCCAATTATGGATTTTCATGTTTCCGTATACTTATGTTTTTAATAGCATTTTGTACAATGTAAGATATTTTTCTGGTTATTAATATACCTCTGTCTTTCTCAGTGAGCTATAAATTCAAGAGGGCAGGCATCATATTCATTTTGCTAATAATTTTATTCACATTCTAAGAGAGTGTCTGGAATTTAGTAGGTGATAATAAATATTTATTCATAAATGAATGAAAAAGAAATTAGCCACATACTGTTTACATAAACAGAAACCTGAAAAGATGTTGCTGTAAGATGGAGAAAATGAAAAAAAATTTACGGAAAAATGTGGCCAAATGCTGCTACACTTTGATGATCTGAGAGTGCAGTAGCTGAAGAGACCAAGCAGATGTGTAGCTACTTTAGGTTCTGAAGATGTGAGTATATGGCTGAATTAAATTTTAGACTTGTGTAAGTGAATGAAAGGCCAAATAAATTAAAGCAAGCACCTTACAAGTTGTAGAGTTGTTATTTGAGAAAAATAATGCATTGATTTGTTTTTTTTCCCAATTTCAAAAAAAATCTCAAATAATATGGACTCCTGTTTTTAAAAACCTTGGTGAAACAACAATAATAACACAAGAACATCAACAAAAAACAACAAAAATCAGTTAAAATATGTTGCTTAGGAACAATTTTCCAGCATTCTTTACACAACTCAGTTTTATAGAAATTTTGGGAGAGAATCAGAAAACCTTATTTTACTTCATTTTTTTTCAAGTAATTTTATTTAATTTCATATATGAACATACATAGAAATATGTAAGTGCATAAATTCAATAATCACTGACATACCTGTTCTTATTATAGTTATTCCCCTCCACATAATTACTCCCCATTTGAGGCAATAAATATTAACCACCTAATAAGTACTAATTTGTGTCCTATATTATCCTCTGTACTTACATGCTAATGTAACTATATAGATATCAATATAAAAAACATACATAAACACATGTTTGTTTATAAATAATGGTATATTCACATAATGGAATAATAGCCATTGTAAAGATCACATTGAACAATGGCCTGATAAGCAACAAAGCAGGAATATTTTTCTTAAGTGTTAGGCTTAAAAATAATCTTTTTTTTTTTTTTTAAGCTACAGGTAAGGAGATGTCAGATCTTGCTTAATACAATGAGAAGGAAACAACTTCACTATATTGGTCAATGCAATATCTTTATAAAAGTCTACAAAGCTGATAAATGAGAGGAACCTACTCTGTGTGTCCAAAGGGCATGCACTCTATCATCTCTTCTATCAATATATCCAATGCCTATAAAAATAAAAAGGAAGGTAAATCTTTATCAGAAACAGATGCTAGAGTTTTATCCTCTTTAAGATAAAATATAAAACTAAAAAAATATATTTCCCCTTCTAAAGAGAAATGTGTGTGTGTGGTGTGCGACTTCTCTACAGATATGTTTGGAATATGCAGAAATATGCAAATATAAACATACACACATTTTCATGTCCAAAATATGTTTCTTAAAAATATATTTAATGTTTGAAAAGTTCGTGAGAAATTTGTACAGAAAAATGTAGGTCTGGTTACAGACTGGTTTCTTTGTGGATATCGATAGAAATTTTTTAGGATTTCCATATAACTAACTTTTCTTTCTTTTAACATGAAAATTGTACATATTGAATCAATTGCAAGGATATGAAACAGGAACAATTTCAGAAAATTCTAATACTTCTAGTTTTCTTTCTATATTGAATAATATTTCTACTAGGATTCCTAATATAGCTAAGTTCTGAATAGCTTTTAAAAAACTATTTTCCTGGTTCTTTTTATTCATCAATAGTTTCTAAATTCGAATTCAAATATCAGAGTAGTAGAGCAGGTTATTAAAGCAAGAATATAGTTGAGATTGATAATATTCTGTTTCTGCAGCTTAGTGAGTTAAGATATTGGGGGCAGCATTACCTTTTTTTATAAGTAATTTATGCATGATCCATAAATCTGAAAGCTAGACCTCCAACCTTGGCAGACTAAACATATTTCCATTGTCTCACTTGCCCGGTTTATTTCTTGATACCCTTTCTGAGGTTGAAGGATTGAAACAAAAGCTCAAAAGTGGCTGTGCAACTCTGCCTTCTACCCGTATCTTTGCCAGTACTGAATACTCTCCCATCTGTGCCTGTTTGGCTGCCTAAAGCTGTCCTCCAAATCAATAGGCAGACCGGGACTCTTAGCAGATATGTATACATAAACACTTCATTTTACTGAACAAGAATAATCTGCATAAACGGTATCATAGAGGGCATAGACATAAAAAAGTATTGATTTTTAAAAATATGAATATATGGCAGAAGTTGAGAATAGAGGGAGGAAAGAAAAACTTTAAACAGCTTGTTGGAAAGCTATTTGTTGAATCTATACTCTGCATTTCAAGAGGGATTTTATGCAGCATAAAATAAAATATAAGGTAAATTGGAGAGCAAAGAAGGCAAGCAAAATAAAGATATGTTTTGAAAGTCTTAGAAGCAATAAATATTTCCAGGAATATGAGCTAAAGCTTCTTTGTAAATGGATATATATTTTAACACTCTATTGCCTGCTGACTAAGTTGAAAGAGGAAATATTCTGGTCCAAATAGTAATCATTGCTGACAAAAGGAGTATGGACATTTATATGCAGAGAGATACTTTTTGTCCCAGAAATAAATTTAAGATTTTATTATGCGGTTGCCTTCTTTAGGGACATTTGGAAGTGTAATGAATATTGTCTCCTCTACCACCAGGAACTTATTTTTGTTCTTGGTTCAGTAACTGCAATATAAGATGTGATTAAAATTTTAGAGCCAGTTATTTCAGCCAACTAAGCACATTCCTTTACCTTTACCCATATGGTTATTTCACTGGACTTCCTACCTCCATCCATATTCATACCCATGGCATTCTTTCATAAAGCCACCCTGTGTGTTTATTTCAATATGGTTCAATACGTTTCTTCACAGGGCTGTAATTTGTCTCCTCGTAAACAGTTTTATTGTGTGTGTGGATCATGCAATCTCTTCTGGGGGAAAAAAAAATCTCTTTATTCTTAACTTTCAGTAGTATTTAATGTCCTCACTGCAATGGAATATAGTTTTTCTCAGAAGAAATAAAATCACAGTTATTTCAAAGACTCTTCCTACTTTCTCCTCCACAAAACTGAAGGGAAATTATGTAAATGATTTGTGAATAATACAGCCCACCTCTTGTATTAAACAAGGAAGCATTGTACTTCAGCATTTTTCTTTTGCCTTTTTAAAAGGCTCTTTCCTCTTAAATGCAGGCTAGCCACTTTCCTCTTTTTACTCTTGCTATTTGCCTGCTATGCTCTAAGATACACGTCTCTCTTCGATAGAGTTTAGACCACATTGCTTTGCTTTTTTTTTTTTTTTAATTTATTTATTTATGGCTGTGTTGGGTCTTCGTTTCTGTGCGAGGGCTTTCTCTAGTTGTGGCAAGCGGGGGCCACTCTTCATCGCGGTGCGCGGGCCTCTCACTATCGCGGCCTCTCTTGTTGCGGAGCACAGGCTCCAGACGCGCAGGCTCAGTAATTATGCCTCACGGGCCCAGTTGCTCCGCGGCATGTGGGATCCTCCCAGACCAGGGCTCGAACCCGCATCCCCTACATTGGCAGGCAGACTCTCAACCACTGCGCCACCAGGGACGCCCTGCTTTGCTTTTAATTAGGAAATTATTCTTGAAAAATTCAGCACTAGTTTTGGTAATTTTTTCCTCAACATCTGGTGCACAGAGTTCCTTGAAACCTTTAATTTTTGAGAATTTCAGTCCTGTTTTATTTTATCTCCTTGTAGGAAGGTGACAACAGAAGTATCATCAGTGCTTAATATTTTAGCCTTCCTAAGATCTTGGTGAAATTCCTCTCTTGATTTACTATGTCGTACCCTTCCAGTGTTAGGATTGCATTGCCTCAAGCAGCTCTTCTTAACCACGTTATCACAGCATCGCTCTCTCAGACTCACTGTGTTCGGACTCCATCCACCTTTGTTTCCTCATCTAGTCAAGATTCCATTAACATGTCCTTCAAAAATTGAGTTGTAACTCAGTTTTCCTTTTCTATACAGCTGTCAATTGATGCAAAATAGCAATAGGTATTCATATTTTATAAATTTATGGAATGCATTTTACCAATTAATTTATAGATAGTTCAATGCAGGATAAGGTTAATCTTTGGAAAAAATTGATATATAAACATACTTAAAATGGATAAATAAGTAATACATTATTATCTAATTGGGAAGGATATTTACATTATATTTGTATAATGTTTTAGATTGTTACATTCATTAAAATTAGCCTTGTAGTATAAATAGTGCATATATTATCTCAAAAAATTACAATTGAGAAGAAAGGCTAAAGAAAAACATTAAGTTTTTCCAGACAAATTTTGTTAAGTTCTATAAGTTCCTTTTTTATTAATTATTAGTCAAAGCCCCTGGCAAAGTTTGAAGCCAGAATAATATCAGACAAAATAGACAGTAATAGAAAAGCATTGCTAAATAGAGGGTAATTTGATAATGATTAATGATACACTCATCAGAAAGATGTAACTACAAAGAAAAATAAAATAATCTATAATGTAAGATTTTAATACACCACTCTCAGTACCTGATATATGAATCATACAAAACAGCAAACATCATGAAAGTTTAACCAATTCAATGAGCAAACATGATCCGGTAGACACATATAAAACACTGTGCTGACACTTGCAGTATAATTTTTTTTTAGAATACATCAAATGGTTTTTAAAATTGACTAAATGCTGAGCCATAGAAAAAGTCTTAATACATTTCAAAGGGCTAAAATTTTACATCATATTGTCTTTGATGAGATAGAAAATTCCATATATCTGGCAATGTACTCTTAAATATTGCTTGAAAAAAGTTACAATGGATATTTGAAAATATATTTACCTGAAAAACAAACAAACAAAATTTGTTGGACCCAGCTAGAGCAATTTTTAAAGGGAAGCTAATGGCTGTAAATCCACATGCTAAAATTAAAGAAGTCTAAGATATCAAAATGTTATGCATCCATCTCAAAAAAATGATATGCAAATTAAATTCTAAGAAATTAGAACAATGGGAATAATAAAGATCTAGCAGAAAGTAATGACATAAATAATACAATAGAGGAAATCAACCAAACAAATGGCTCTCTGGAAAGATTAATAAAATATATTTACACTTTCTATGACAAATCAAGAAAGATGAGAGAAGACAAAAATATCCAATCTCAGATAAAAAAGGGGAGAATACTGTAAATGCTAGAGATATTAAAAAGGTAAAACTTAATGTCAGCAAATGTGAAAAATTTAGACTTTATCATATTGCTTGAATTATGCAACATCAAAACTCACACAAGAGAAAATAGAAATCCTGAATAGCTTGCTATTTTAAAAAAATTAAATCTATACTTAAAAATCTTCCAACAAATAAAACTACATAACAGAATTATATTACCCATTATTTCTGGCAAATATTTAAGGAAAAAATAATTCCAAAATCATGCAAGTATTTCTAGAGAATAAAGAGAGGGAGCATCCAAATACAGTTGACCCTTGAGCAATGGGGGAGTTAAGGGTAAAAACACTCCATGCAATTGAAGTGTACATATAACTTATAGCCAGCCCTCCACATATGCAGTTCTTCCATATCCTTGTTTCTTCTGTGTCCGCAGTTCCACATTCATGGATTCAACCAACCCCGGATTGTGTAGTATTGTAATATTTACTACTGAAAACTCTGCTTTTAAGTGGACCTGCACAGTTCAACCCTTGATGTAAAGGGTCAACTGTACTTTTTAAAAAATTAAATAAATTGGACATGTAACATTGTGTAAATTTAATGTGTACATGTTTCTTTGATACATTTAGGTGTTGTAGTATGATTGTCATTATAGCAATATTTATCATATTACACAATTACAGTATGATATTGTTGTCTATATTCATTATACTCTGCATCAGATCTTGATAACTTATTTACTACTTCTTGCATATATGTACCCTTAAACAACACCAGTCTTATCCCCCAACCCCCATCCACTGGTAACCACCAATTTATTCCCTTTTTTTTAATGAATTTGACTTTATTAGATTTCACATAGTAGTGATATCATACAACACTTGTCCTTCTCTGTCTGACATCTCACTTAGCATAATGTGCTCAAGGTCTATCCATGTTGTCACAAATGGCAGGATTATCTTCCTTTCTCATAACTGAATAATATTCCATTGTGTATGTATGCTGCATCTTTTTAATCCATTATTCCTTTGGTGGGCATTTAGGTTGTTTCCATATATTGGCTAATGTGACTAATGCTGCAATAAACATGGAATGCATGAAATTGAAATTCTGTTTTCATTTTCTTTGGGTATATACCCAGAAGTGGAGTTGCTGGATCATATGGTAGATCTATTTTTAATTTCTTAAGGAATCTCCATATTATTTTCCACAGTGGTTTGACCAATTTACTTTCCTGCTAATGGTGTATAAGGACCCCCTTTTCACAACATCCTTGCCAGCACTTGTTGTTTCTTCTCTTCTTGATAACCATTCTAACTGGTGTGAGGTGATATTTCACTGTGGTTTTGATTTAATTTCCCTGATGATTAGTGATGTTGAGCCTCTTTTCATGTGCCTGTTGGTCATACTGATAATCCTCTTTTGAAAAATGTCTATTTAGTTCTTCTGCCCATTTTTTAATTGGATTGTTTCAGTGACGAGTTGTTGTTAAGTTCTATAAGTTCCTTTTTCAGGTTATTAACCCATTATTCAATATATGATTTGCAAAATTTTTCTCACACTCTGTAGATTGTCTTTTCATTTTATTAATTATTTATTTTGTTGTACAAAGCTTTTGAGTTTGATGTAGTCCCATTTACCGATTTTTGCTTTTGTTGTTTGTACTTTTGGCATCATGTTCAAAAAATCTTTACCAAGACCAATATCAAGTATCTTCTTCCCTATGTTTTCTTCTAGAAGATTTATGTTATCAGGTCTTATGTTTAAGTCTTTGATCCACATCAAGTTAATTTTTGTGAGTGTTCTGATATGGTGGTCCAATTTCATAGTTCTACCTGTGTTTCTCCAGTTTTCCCAGCACCATATGTTAAAGAGACTATTCATTTCCCACTGGATGTCCTTGGCTCCCTACTAGTTGACTGTATATGCTGGGATTTAATTCTGGGCTCTTGATTCTATTCCATTGGTCTATGTGTCTGTTTTGTGCCAATACCATACTGTTATTATTACTGTGGCTTTGTCGTGTAGTTTGAAATCCAGAAGTGTGATGCCTCCAGGTTTGTTCTGTTCTTCTCAGAATTTCTTTGGCTATTCAGGGTCTTTCCTGGTTCCAGACAAATTTTAGGATTGTTTCTTCTTTTTCTTTGAAGAATGCCTCTGTATTTTCATGGGGATTACATTAGTTCTGTAGAAGAATTAAATAGTATGGAATCTTTTTAAAAATATTAATTCTTCCAATCCATGAACAATGGGATGTCTTTTCATTTGTTTGTGTCTTCTTTGATTTCTTTCAGTAAAGTCTCATAGTTTTCATTGCAGAGATCTTTCACTTTCTTAGTTAAATTTATTTCTAAGTATTTTATTGTTTTTGATACTATTGTGAATGAGATCTTTTTTTTAAATTTCTTTTTCAGATGTTTTGTTGTTAGTGTATAGAACACAAATGATTTTTGTATGTTGATTTTGTATCCTACAACTTTACTGAAATTATTGATTAGTTACCACCATTTTTTGATTGACTTTTTGAGATTTTCTGTATATAAAAATATATTAGCAAATAATGATAATTTTACTTTTTCTTTTCAATTCAGATGTCTTTTGTTTCTTTGTCTTGCCTAATTGCTCTAGCCAGGATTTCTGCTTCTATACTGAATAGAAGTGGTGAGAGTGGGCATCCTTGTCTTGTTCTTGATCTTAGAGGAAAAGCTTTCAATTTTTCTCCATTCAGCATAATGTTAGCTGTTAGTTTGTAGTATATGACCTTTATTACATTGAGGTTTGTTCCTTCTATACTCAATCTGTTAAGGGATTTTATCATGAAAAGATGTTATATTTTTGTCAAATGCTTTTCCTGCCTCTATTGAGATGATCACATAATTTTTATCGCTCATTTTATTGATATGATATATTAATTTATTGATTTGCATAAGTTGAACTGTCCTTAAATCCCATGGATAAATCCCACTTGGTGATGGTGTATAAACCTTTTCATATGTTCTTGAATTAAGTTTGCCCGTGTTTTGTTCAGAATATTTGCACTGATATTCATCAAGGATATTGGTCTATAGTTTTCTTTTCTTGTGGTATTATTATCTGGTATTGGTAATGGTGGCTTCATAGAATGGGTTTGGAAGTGTTCCCTCCTCAAGAACAAGTTAAGAAGACATTCTATAGACTAACAAAACTTAGTATTTAAATGATGTGGCATTGAATAAATGATAGACAAAGGTCAACTGAAAAGAATTAGTGAGTACACTAACAGCCCAATACTTATACATAATCTTAATTTAGGACAGAGACAGTGGGGAAAAATGGTGTTTTAATAAATGGTGCTGAGTCATTTGAATGTTTATACAAAGGACAGTAAATCTTGGCTTGTTTTGGTAATCTCACCCCCATACTCAAACTTGATGATTTGATCCAAGGACTCATAAGAATTGATAGCAGGTTTTATGTATATATGATAAGCAAACAGAAAGAACAACAGAAACAGGAAAAAAAGATAAGCATTGGGCAAACTTCTGAGGAATAAGATACAGGCTTCCATGTTCTTCCACTTCTGGTACTGGATAGAATGCATTTATCTCTGGCCTGTGACTTTCTGGGACACATGAAAAGTGTCCCTTCCCAGGGTGTTGATGGAAGGCTGGTCACATAAGCATATCCTGTTATGTGACCAGCCATGGTAACTGAAACACAGGAACCCCAAAATGAAAACTAGTGCACATTATCGATCTTGGTGTTTGTGCAAAGCAAAACTGATAAGTTGATATGGCACAACTTATTATTCCAGATGTAAAGAATCATCAGTCATTAACATAAAGGACCTTCCAAGGAGCACATTCTTGGGAGTTGACCAAGGGTTCGTGATGGTTCCAGGCAGCTTTGAAGACATGTGAGGACTGAGCAAACAGACCTGTTATGTTAATTCTTTTTCACACAATCCTATCTCACACCAAAAATTAATTACAAGTAGAGTGTAGATTTAAATAGAAAAGCAAAATAACAAAATTTATAGAAGATAATAGATATCTCCTTTACCTTAGAATAAGGAATGATTTCTTAAATGGGGAACACAATGTATAACCATAAAGCAATGACTGACAAATTAGGTTTAAATTAATAATTTATATTCATCAAAAATAGAGTTAACATTTGTAAAAGGAAAAGCACAGATCAGAGAAGACATTTGCAAAACATATACCTAATGAAAGAACTCCTACAAATCAGTGATAAATCCACAGAGAAAATGTGCAAAATACTTGAACAGGCTTCACAAAAGAGAATGTTTAAATAGGCAATGAAAGTATGAAAGTTTACTCAACCTCATTACTAACCAGGGAAATGCAAATTTAAAACCATAATGATATATCACTACTTACCCACCAGATAGGCTAAAATTAAAATGCTTGAAATTAAGAAATATTGGTGACAATATGGACAAATTAAAAATCTTATGTATTGCTGGTGGAAATGGGATTTTATATAGTCACTTTGGAAAGCTGTTTGTCATTATCTACTGATGTTAATACATTAATATCCTTTGATCTAAAAAATATTTTTTCTGAGAATATAGCTAACATAAATGCATGTATATGTTTGCCAAAAGATACACATGAGAGAGTGGATAGTAGCATTATCCATATAGGCCAAAAGCTAGAAAAAACTACACTGTACATCAATAAAAGAACAGATAAATAATTTATGGCTTACTTATATGAAATATTTTACACAATGATAAAAATAATTGAAATCTACTTGCATATATTCACATGGAAGAATTTTCCAACATTATTATGAGTGAAAAAACTAGGTAATAGATGTATATTATGTAATTCAATTTATATAAGGTTAGAAACAAGCAAAATCATAACTGCAGTTTTTGAAATCTGGTTAATGACTACCTTTAATGAAGAAGGAAATGATAAATATTGGATTCAGGAAGGGAAATTCAAAGTGTCAGTGTTATACTATTCCTTTTTTTATGTTACACTGAAACATCTTTGTTTATGTAACAGTGGCCATCTTTCATTGAGCAAATTGCTTGCTTTATCTCATTTGAGTTTAGAAACTTTCCAGGAAAATAAATTATATATTTATTGTTTTTTAAATGTGGGCAATTCAAAACAACATAGTTGATTTGATTAAAAATCAATTTCATTATAAGGGCATGAACTAGCTTAAAGAAATGAAGGAAAATTTCAACCAGGCTTTGGAAACCACTCAAACCAGAGTAGCTCTTAGGATTAAGTTTTCAGTAGTAAATCAACATGTTCTTCTGTAGGCAACACTGGGGAAATAATCAGCTCATTTCCTTCCTTTTGCCACTATATTAACTTCTCATTGCAACCTTAACAAATTACCACACACTAAGTGGCTTTAAGCAACACGTATTTATTCTCTTAAAGTTCTGGAAGTTGGAAGTAAAAAATGGATCTGCAAGCAGGTGTTTTTCCTATAGGCTGTAGTAGACACAGTGTTCCTCACCTTTTCCAGCTTCTAGAGAATACCTACATTCCTTAGCTCATGGCCCTTCTCCATCTTCAAAGTCTGCAGTATAGTGTAATCTCTCCCTGGCATCTACTTCTATTCTTATGTATTCTAACTCTGATCTTCCTGCCTCTCTCTTATAAAAACTTTGTGATTGCATTGGACCTGCCCAGACAATGAAGGATAATCTCCCCTTCTCAAGATTCTGCAAAGTCCCTTTTACTTAGTAAGATAATATATTCACAGGTTCTGGGGATTAGGATATAGACATCTCTGGGGGGCATTGTTCAGCAAACCACGGTCATTTTGATTAAACTGGGCCTTCTAAGGGGAGAATTTATTTAAATTATTCCATATGCCTAATTTTTCATGAGGAATGGCTAAGTACCAAGATTGAGCAGACAATCAAATTCATATAATATTTCAGGGATTGATATTATCGTGTGTGTGTGTTTTTGTGTGTACAAATCATAGCTTTTCAGGTTTTATAGAGTGTGATTAAGTTAACATCCCCTCATGTTGTGATCACTTCAAAGAAATGTGATAGTCACATCACATAAAATTTGGTGTGGATATCAGAACTGATGACACCACTCATGCACCAAGAGGGTAGGTGAAGGTCTATTACTAACATAATGAGGCTTTCTGGGAGGAACAAGGCTGACTCCCAAGCAGGTCTAGAAATGGCTTGAGATGGCAAGGAAAGGAGACTGGCTGGGATTTTACTGTGGTTAGAGGGTAGGACTGAGTTGATGGTTCTCCTGCACATGCAGCCTAGGGCCAAAGGAGGGAGCACTCAGGCTCTTTTATCAGCTGGCCCAGATGAGGGGCCAAAAGGAAAGGGAGTATCAGGCCTGAAAACTCTATGAAGTAACTCAGGTCCCATGAACGACTAAGATTTAGTTGTAAGATAATAGAACCTTCCCATCCCCCTACATCTTGCCACCAATCAACAAGGTTCCAATGTGTTAACAGTGGATTACTCAGAGAGCCAAAAGGCACAGACACTATTTAAGAATTTCTTTTTTTTTTTTTTAACATCTTTATTGGAGTATAATTGCTTTACAATGGTGTGTTAGTTTCTGCTTTATAACAAAGTGAATCAGTTATACATATACATATGTTCCCATATCTCTTCCCTCTTGCATCTCCCTCCCTCCCACCCTCCCTATCCCACCCCTGTAAGTGGTCACAAACCACCGAGCTGATCTCCCTGTGCTATGCGGCTGCTTCCCACTAGCTATCTATTTTACGTTTGGTAGTGTATATATGTCCATGCCACTCTCTCACTTCATCCCAGCTTACCCTTCGCCCTCCCCATATCCTCAAGTCCATTCTCTAGTAGGTCTGTTGCTAACACATATATATGGAATCTAAGAAAAAAAAAAAAAGGTCATGAAGAACCTAGGGGTAAGATGGGAATAAAGAATTTCTTAAGGAAATTCTTAAGACAACAGGGAAGAAAGAAGAAAGAAAGCAAACATACTACAGGAAATTTAAGCCCCAGGCACCTATGCTAAAGCAACTACTGAACATGCCAACAACAAACCAGTTTATCATAAAACCTCATTAAAAACCCAATTACCTTGGTTCTTACTACTTGATACATTATGTCCAGGTTTCACCAAAAATTTACAAGTTGTGCTAAAGAGCAAAGGAAAACACTGAAGGATTTTGGCTAAGCTAAGGACCAGTCATGCCCACCGGGTTGCTGAAGCTGTTCTGCTGCAGTACCAGCTGAGCAGAACCCAAAACAGACGTAGTTACTCCACTCATTGGGCAGAATTTAAGGCCATCTCATAACTCTGGCAAATACTCCCTCAGATTAACCTTGGTATATTTTTCTACTGATTCTTGGGCTGTTCCCAATTGCCTCACTGTTTGATCTGCCCTTGAAAAATAAAATACTGGCAAATTGTAGACACTGCTCTTTGGGGCCATGAAATGTGGAAATGAATCATGGCTATTTATATAAATACCTGGGTAATTCATGTGGATGTCCATGGTAAAAAGTCATTTTCTGATGCAACTGACTAGAAACAAGCTGCTGATCAAGCCTGCACTCCTCAGATTGTGACCATTACTGCCTAGATCAATCATCGTACTAGACATGGCAACATATCCACTACTATAAACTGAGCTACCACTGTATGATAGACCTGTGACTCCCGCCAAAAGTTTACTAGGTTATCTCCCAGTGGAGGAGATCTCATTGCACTAGGTGTTTCCCGTGTGTGTTCCACATCTGCAGATTGACTATATCAGGCCTTTGACCTCAGCTCAAGGCCACACATCATGTCTCACCACTGTTGATACCTTTTCAGGTTGTTATTACTGTTCGAGTCTGACCAACTGACCTGAGCTACAATGTGGTGCCCCTTGAAACTACTCTGTATCGTTTTTTTTTACTTTTATTAATCGTTTACAGTCTAACAACGGTATTTTTTTAATCACAAAAGCAATTCAACAATACACTGATAGTTAAGATATTCAGTGGACCTTCTTCACTTCCTATCATCTGTTGGTATCTTTTATTGTTGCACATTGGAACATCTTCCTCCAAAAATGACAAAAAGACTTCTTAATCTACCTCCTCCACCTCTTTGTGGTCTATATACATTAGAAAGACAGTTTCGTCGCTGAATGCAGCTACCTCCAGGAAGGAATAATCTCTTCTTTGTTGCTTGCTGGGCTGCTATCAGGATAAAAATTGGAACATTAAATAGACCTATTTTGAAAATTTATTATTTCAGGCTCTCCTGTTTCCCATGGGAAAATCAATCTCTTATGCCCTCTATATCTGATTTTTTTTAAAGCCTATATTAAATAATAATAAATGATAATGAAGAACTTTGTACAAATTACTAAATTAATAGACTTCTACAGATTAAAGAGATATTATTAAGGTTTTTGTTGTTGCTGTTGCTTTTGATATTTTTGCTTTTTCCTTTGATTGGAAGTGATCCTCTAAAAAATGTAACACATATTAATAGGGGTTGAGGATACTTCTGATCCCTACCAAATGGTGGAGCAAACAGGCACTTAGATATTTGAATTTTTCACACACAGAACATGCAGCCAATCACAAAGTGGATATGTCAATGCATTAAATTCTAGAAACATCTATCTCCTTCTTTTAACCTCAATATTAAATATAATTAAATGAAATGACCATTGGTCATTTCCTAAATTTGCCATTCGTATGGGCTCACTTTCTCTCTCTCAATGACGCTAGATTTTCCCTAGATTTTAGACCTATTTCTGTTCCAAAAATACCCTGATTTTCTTCTACGCTAGTGCTGGTTTCTTTTATTTCACTTGCTTTTTTTTTTTTTTTTTTTTTTTAGTTTGTTGACTTGGTTTGGAATCCAAGATTCTGGATCAAATTGCATGATTCTTAACTAGTATGAGTTTGTAAGAGCATTTGATTTTCATTATTTCTTGGCTATGGTATCCTGGTTTACACCTGGTTGAATTCATTTTGTCATATTCCCCTATCTTTATGGAGATAGAACGGTGCTCAAAAAACAATTTCTTAATTTATTAATACATTAGTGAAGAATCCTCACAGATTTTTGACCTTCCTTCTTCAATTTTTCCGCCTTACCTATTATGACTAAGGGTTGGGAGCAGAGAATAAACTTTATTGTCCCAGGACATGATTGGGCCTACAACCATGATGAAGGAAGAGAGAAAGTAGATTTCAAGGACATTTTATTAATAAAGTTAAAGTCAAAACACTCTTTTAAATCTTGATGTTGGCACATGTCCTGTGCACTCAGCCAAAATTATGTTTTGATGATAGAGAATAAGAGGACATACTCAGGGTCATTATCTGTATGTTCCCTAGTTCTTCCAGAAAAACTAAGTGACATTGTTTTGTAATGCTTTACTTCACCAATACATGTATGCTTTGAATGTTTTTAACTCAACGTATCAAAAGTTAAAGTGATAAGAATTTATGATGTATTCCATTCAAGGATGACCTTAATAAAGTTTGAAAACTAATCTTCAGAATCTCTGTATCCTTGGGATGCCACTCTACTTAAGGAAATAACTCTCTGATGAAATTTAGCCTGGTATAACAGAGAAAAGCCCTAATATGAATTACTTTTGGAGCAGTTTGCCATATTTTATTCTCCTTTCCTCTGTCATGATTTACCTTAGTACAAACCCTGAGAGTACCATCATTTTCCATTACAGCTATTTAAACAATAAATTAATTTATGCAAATGTGCTAATAATTTTCTTTCTCTGATAATATAATTACTTTTGAACAGGGTCGTTTTGGAGATATAGTGGTTCATATCACACGAATGACAGTAACAGGGAATTTACACTTTCCACATTACAGTGGGTCATATAATACTTTGGTTCTTCTCAAAATTGTCCCATAAAGAACAGTTACTCTGAATTTACAACTGGCTCTTTTCTAACCATTAAGTTAAATGGCAGTTGTTCTGTTTTCCTCAGCCCTTGGTTTGTCTCTCAAGACTTTCTCATAATTTACCTTCTTGTAAATACAGACATGCAGAAACACAAATGACTATTAAACATGCAACTAAGTATTAAACTTTATACTAATTAGGAAATAAAATAAAACTATAACAGACATATGACACTTAAAATATTTTTAAGGAAAGATACAGTTGACCCTTGAACCACATGGGTTTGAACTGTGCAGGTCCACTTACACACAGATTTTTTTTTTTCAATAGTAAATACTTCAGTACTACAAAATCCCTGCTTGATTGAATCTGAAGATGCAGAAGCTCGGATAAGGAGGAACCATTTATGTGGAGGAACCTTAAAAATGGAGGGCCAACTATAAGTTGGATTTTCGACTGCTTGTGGGGCTGGTGCCACTAACCCTTTGTTCAAGGGTCAACTGTATTTTCATTGTAACTGAATAGAATATATACTGGTAAATGACTACTGAAGATACACTTTTCTTCCTCCTTAGTAAAAACTTTTTTCTGAATTTTTATGCATAACAATGCATCTGTTAGGAAACCTTTTTTTAAAAAAAAATTTTAACCTTTATGATGTATAATTGATGTACAAAAAATTGCATGCATTTAATGTATTCATCTTGCTGAGTTTGGACATACGCATACACTGGTGATATTTCACCACAATTAAGATACTAAACACATCCATCTCCTCCAAAAACTTCCTTCTGTTTGTGTGTATGTGCGGTAAGAATGCTTAATGTGAGATCTATCCTCTTATTTTAAAGTACACAATAGTATATTGTTAACTATAGGTACTATGTTGTATAGTAGATTGCATCTGGGTTTGGTCATGTGATGTAGTTCTAGCAAATGATGTGAAGGTGATTGTGGTGATGAGATTTCAGATAAGGCTGTTAAAGACAATGTACTGGCAAAATTTCCTAGAAGGTGCATTCTCTTTGCCCTTCCTTTCTTCCTTGTTTCTTTCTGAAAACTGGATCACAAGTATGGCGTGAGAGCATCTTTCTTATACTTGAGTATTAAAATCAGCAAATCATAGGATTCTGGCACAATGAGATAGAAAGAGACTGAGTCTCTGATAATCATGGAGGAGCTACAGAAGCCTTGTACTACCTACTTCTGGACTTCTTTTATATAAAAATTAAGCATTTATTGTATTCATTCACTTTTAGGCTTTTTGTTTTATGCAGTTGCCTAATTCAAATGCGTGCACTAATTCTGGGGAAATAGATTAAACAATCTCACTGGTTGTTTTTGTTTCTGCATTTAGGACAATTACTCAAATGTTTTAAAATACTTAAAAGTTGTGCATTTTAATTACCTTTATGCAAAGTATAAGGTTTTTTTCTTTAGCTTCTTAGTTTATGGACTTTTTTCCTCCAACTTTATTAAGATAATTTACATATAACATTGTTCATTATTTAAAGTGTACAACATGTTGATTTGATACACTTATATATTGAAAAATGATTACCATTACAGCATTTATTAACACCTGCATCACAATACATAGTCACCATTTCCTTTTTTTGTGGTGAGAATATTTAAGATCTACTCTTTCAGCAGCTAGAGTATATTCATTATACTGTGCATCAGATCCCCAGACCTTATTCATCTTTTAGCTGACACTTTATGCTCTTTGACCAATATCTCCTCTTTTTCCCCAACCCCCCACCTCTGGTAACTACCATTTTAGTCTGTTTCTATGAAGTTGACTTTTTAAAAATTTGTATATAAGTGATATCATACAGAGTTTACCTTTCTCTGTCTGACTTGTTTCCCTTAGCATAGTGACCTCAAAGTCCATTCATATAGTTGAAAATGACAGGATGTCCTTTTTTCACATGGCTAAATAATATTCCATTGCATATATATGTACCATATCTTCTTAATCTACGTATCCATTGACTGGCACTTAGGTTGTTTCCATATCTTGGATATTGGGAGAAAAATGCAGCAATAACATGGGAGAGCAGATATCTCTCTAATATTCCCTTTTCATATTTTTTAATCTATACCCAGAAGTAGAATTGCTGGATCATATGGTAGTTCTATTTTTAATTTTTTGAGGAACCTCTATACTGTTTTCCAGAGTGGCTGAACAAATTTACATTTCCACATACAATAAAACAGTGTTCCCTTTTCTCATCAGTATTTCTATTTCTTGCCTTTTTGATGATATCCATTCTAAAAGGTATGAGGTAATATCTCATTGTGGTTTTGATTTGCAGTTCCTTGATGATTAGTGATGTTGAGTACCTTTTTGTGTACTTGTCCATTTGTATATCTTCTTTGGAAAAATTTCAGTTCAGTACCTCTGCACATTTTTAAACAGGAGCAATATACACATTAGACCAGATGGACTTAACAGATATTTACAGAACATTCCATCCAACAGCAGCAGAATACGTGTTCTTCTTAAGTGCATACAGCATATTCTCCAGGATAGATCATATGTTTTGCCACAAAACAAATCTTAAATTTAAGAATTTTGAAATCATATGAAGCATCATTTCTGTACACAGTGGAATTAAAGTAGAAACCAGTTACAAGAAGAAAACTAGAAAATTCACAAAAATATAAAGGTTAAACTACATGCTTATAAACAACCAATGAGTCAAAGAAGAAATCAAAAGAGAAATTCAAAAATATCTTGAAACAAATGAAAATGAAAACATGACATACCAAAATGTATGAAATGCAGCAAACACATTTCTAAGAGAGACATTTATAGCAACAAATACCTTCATTAATAAAAAAGAATAATCTTGATTTATCTTCTTCCCTCATACTCACATCCAAATAATGAGAATTCTTCTGGCTTCTCCTTGTAATACATTCAGAGACCAATCCTTCATTACTATGTCTCTTGCTACCATCCTAATCTAACCCCACAGCACCTAAATTTCTCTCCTAGGCCAATGCAATAAAATTCTAAGGGATCTTCCTTCTCTTACTCCTTCATTCTCCTGTCCATAGAGCAGCTAGAGGAAGAGGCTGGAGATGATGGGATTTTTAAAAGCCCCCCCCCCCAACAATGTATCTGCTTTTATTTTTATTTGATTGCCTCTTCTTCAATTGTATTTTATTTGTCTTTTGCCTCTCTCCCTCTCTAGTTATTAGCATGCTCTTACAGAGGCTTATTTCTATTGTTTTAGTTGTTGTTGCTGAATCTCAAATATTACTATAGCATCTGACACATAAAGATTTTAATACACATTTGTTGAATGGATGCATGGATTGTGAAACTTGGAATAAACCTATATGCTTAGTATCAGCAAAGTGTTTAAATGAATTATAGGAAATCCATTCAGTGAACACTTTGCTGCTGTATAAATAATTATGTAACATATTTTGTTTTATTTTAAGTGAAATTTACTTTTAAGAAGAGATTTAGTTTTATTTTTAAAAGTTGTAAAGTTAGTACAGAGATTCTCATGTAACCCAAACACAGTTTTAGCTGTTATTAACATTATTACATTTGTGTGGTACATTTCTTACAAATAATGGATGACTGTAAATACATTATTATTAGCTAAGCGTATTGCATTCAGATTTCCTTAAATTTTACCTAATATCCTTTTCACTCCCAGATCTCATCCAGAATATCACATTATTCATAATTTTCTATCATTCGTCATTCCATCATTCAAGTTCATTCATCATTTCTCTTTCAGGTACTCCTGGCTGTGCAAGTTTTCCAGATGTTCCTTGTTTTTGATGACCTTGACAGCTTTGAAGAGCACTGGCCAGGTACTTTTTTTTTTTTTTTTTTTTTTTTATTTTTGGCTGTGTTGGGTCTTCTGTGCGAGTTGGGTTTCTGTGCGAGGGCTTTCTCTAGTTGCGGCGAGTGGGGGCCACTCTTCATCACGGTGCACGGGCCTCTCACTGTCGTGGCCTCTCTTGTTGCGGAGCACAAGCTCCAGATGCACAGGCTCAGTAGCTGTGGCTCATGGGCCTAGTTGCTCCGCGGCATGTGGGATCCTCCCAGACCAGGGCTCGAACCCGTGTCCCCTGCATTGGCAGGCAGATTCTCAACCACTGCGCCACCAGGGAAGCCCCCTGGCCAGGTATGTTATAGAATGACCTTCTATTGAGATTTTTCTGATATTTTTTCTTACCGTGAATCAAAGGTTATAGCTTTTGGGAGGAAGAACATAGAGGTAAAGTGCCATTTTCATCACATACTATTAACATGACTTACAACAGTTGATGATGACCTTGAGCACTTGGCTGACATAGTGTTTGTCAAGCTTCTTTGTTGTAAAGGGACTCTTCTTTACCTCTTTCATGCTGTACTCCTTAGAAGGAAGTTACTATTCTTAGCCCACAGGTGAGGAGTAGGGAATTATGTTCTGCCTCTTTGAAGACAGAGTATCTATGTAAATTATTTAGAATTTTTCTACATTGTAGGTTTACCCTCATTTTTATTCAGGTTATTTATTTATATCAGTATGGACTCATGTGTACTTATTCTACATTTTGGGTTATAATTAAATGTAACTTTAGTTTGTCATTCAAATTACTGAAGAGCTTTGAACTTTGGGAGGTTTTTCAGTTGTCTCCTGTGTCATTTGGCATACTACAACCATTGTGGGTGTTATTTTGCATAATTCCTTACTTTCTGATATTATGAGTTCTCCTAGCTCATGTATATTTTGTAATATCAGTCATTTCTCTTAGGAGCATGGGTTTTTAAAATTGAAGAGTGGTGTTAGAAACCAAGACATAGGTGCTAGGTGTGCTTCTTGCCTATTGTCATTGCTTTCAGTTTTCCTCAACGGACAGAGCAAGGAAATATATGCTTCTATACTAACATATATATATGCATGTATATCTATCAATATATGTGTATGTTACGGTCTGTGTTTATATTAAGCTAAACTTGATCTCATAATGACGTCTCAAACTCTAATGTATCCGTTACCAAATGAGTCATTCTAGTTCCCCTCTCCTTGCTTATCTGCAATTTCCCACACTAACAGTGAGAAAACTGGCTTCAATTGTCTGCCATCCATTTACCTAATTGTTCAGTTCCAGTATATATTTATAGTAGTACCAGAATTGTTAACCAATATCCTCTGGGGTTTAACTTTATCAGCTAGTGTACCTTGCTTATATACAGTTTATTTTGTCTTTAACTTTAGATAGTTCACTCATTTCCAAACTTAGGTCAGAGCCTGTTTTCCCTACCCAGTTCAGTGAAATTTCTTCATACATTTGTGGTATATTTGGATTCTTGCTTACCTCATATTATGAATTAGGAAGTGTTCTCTCTGCTTCTATTTTCTAGAAGAGGTTGTGGAGAATTGGTATAATTATTTTCTTAAATGTTCTTTAAATCATTTGTAAAACAATCTGTGCCTGATTATTTCTTTTTAGAGGGCTTATTAGTTATTGAATCAATTTCCTCAATAGATATAGGCCTATTAAAATTATGTATGTTTCTTTGCATGCTTTTTGGTAGCATGAGTCCTTCACACAATTGGTCTATTTTATCTAAGATATCAATTTGTGGATATTGTGTTGTGTAGTGTTCCTTACCATCCTTAACAATTTTAATAAATAGAAAATATACTAAAGATAAATACTTTGAGGTGGAAACTCCATTCTATCTCATTTTTGCTTGCAATTGATGCAATTGAAGTGACTGACAAAAGCATTCCTGTTGGGTAATTAAAAAAAAAAAAAAACTAAAATTTAATTTGGGTTCTAAAACACATTTTAGTCAACAGTAATACTAAGAAAGATTATCAGCTCATGTATAAATGTTCACTCTTCCAATCGTGTAAAAATTAATGGGATTTATAAATTAAAGCAAAAGCCTTTCAAAGGTCTTTCTGGCATTCAAGTAAGGGAGTAGTCACAAGAAATTAAAAGTTCAAAATAAATTTTAAATCCCTTATTGAATATACTGAATATCAATATGGAAATCCTGCTAAATTGCCTTTCTTCAGGAACTAAGCATATATTATATAATTAGAGTGATGTAATGTGCTACCATGGTAACACAGGAGTTTATATTTTGCAACTGAATTTCTAAATTGAAATAATAAAACTCATCAATCATTTTTATTTTCACAAAGTGGTCAATAGGATCCTTACGTTTCACATTTGCATGTAGTATAAAACATACATTCATATGTGTGGCAAAAGGTAGTATTGCATTTTTGTTAAGTATAGACATCATAAACCATAAGAGCACTCAATTCAGTACTCAGATTTCCTTGGTTAAATTTAGAACCATCTCTACATGAATGTATGACAATTTATGTTTTTAAACATACAGCTGTCTATAGAAATAAAAGAAAATGATTATAATTTATTGTGCATTTACTCTGAGCATAATTATCTTACATAGTTGAGATGTTATCGTATTTAATTTCATCAGAAAAGTTTTGTTTAGGTATTATTATCTCTATTTTCCTGGTTTAAATGGGTATGACACTTGCCAAATCCATACAATTAATAAATTTATGAGCTCTGCTTTAAATTCAGGTATTCTTGATCTCAGGCCCAAATATAAAGCACTGTACAGTACCATCTATTATAATAGGTTTTCCAAATACTCACATAAAATAGGAATTTGAAAGTTATACATTGTCATATTATGATATATCCCTGAGAAAGTTGTTACAAGTAAGCATATAATGAATATGAAATTTGCTATTAAAATGTGGAAGATAATTTTTTATAAAGTAAAGCATTAATCTCTTTTATAAATGTAGATTCATATAGAAGATTCATTTATAGAAGACTGTGCCTATACCCATCAAAATCTATGCTGCATTCTTAGCTTTACCACTTAACATCTAGGTGACATGAGACAATTTATTCAAGTGTTTTTTTCCTAGTTTTATTAAAAACAAAATAAATATAATAAAAGTATATTTATTATGGGATTGTTGGGAGGTGTATTAAAGTTATCCAGAGAAACAGAACCAATAGAGTGGATGGATGGATGGATGAATGGATGAGTGGATGGATGGATGGATAGATAGATAGATAAACATATAGATATAAGAAGAGATTTATTATAGGAATTGGCTCAGGTGATTATAGAGACCAAAAAGTCCCAGGCTCTGACACCTGCACTCTGAGAACCAGGAAAGCCAGTGATGTAATTCAGTATGAGTTTGAAGGATCAGAACCAGGAGCACTGATGTCAAAGTGCAGGAGGAGATGTGTGTCCCAGCTCAAGAAAAGAAAGCAAGTTCACTCAACTTTCTGTTCTATTCTGACCCTCATTGGATTGGATGCTGCCCAACCATATTGGTGAGGATGTACTTGGTTATCTTCTTTACTCAGATTCAAAGACCCTCACAGACACAATCAGAAATAATGATTTTACAGCTATCTGGGCATCCCTTAGCCCAATCAAGTTGACATGTTAAATTAACCATCACAGGTGAATTAAGTGAATTAATGCATATAAATTACTTTTGAAATTGCTTGCCACGAAATAAGCAATAATAAATATAACTGTTATCTACAACACATGCTATCAGATTTCTTGAGTTGGGATCATAAAAAGTTAATCCATGAGTTTTGTGGATTTGCTGTAAGAGATGTTTGATGTATTACTTCACTAATGTGATTTGACATAAGGATTCCTGTTAATTATTTACACAGACTTACTGGGAAATATGGAGGATAATTAATATAATGAGTGACATAATCAAGTAGCAATAATTTAGCTGGAATCACAATAGTAGATGCAGTCTAGGAATAAGAAGTATGAATTTTACAAATGTAAATTTGTCTTTATATAATACAAGGAATGTCCCATATAATGGACCAAGTTACCATACCACTGTACTCTTTACTATCAAAAGATTGTTTTTCAGGAGTAGCATTATATTTATTATTTTATATTAGCTATTAATAAAATTATGTATCATATTTGCAAGATCTGACTTGAAGAGAACGGATCATACTTTTCATATATTTTAGTTCTGACCCTGCTAACAGCATGATCTATCATCCCATCTTATGTGAGAGAGCAAGTTACTCCATAAAATATTGTCAGTGTTTGAGTAGAGGATTTTGATGCACAGATGAAGATAATCAGAAAAAAAAATTAGTAATTAATAATTAATTATAATTAATAATTAAAAGCTGTTTGGACCAAAACCTTGTTACCAGAAAAGGAAGGCATCAGACAGGAGAAATAAACCAGTCACATAATATTTCTGAGCCTCGGTATTTGCATATACCTCCGCTACACATATAATTTCAGGGTCTCAGCAATCATGGTGAATGAGGGCTTTTATTTCTACCAACTAACTAGTTTTAAAAACTTTACCAGACAACCTCTCTTTTTCCTATTGAAAAGAGAAACAACACATATCCCCTGGTGATCCTCTTGATTAAGTCTTTATTTACTATGTTACAGATAATGGCATATGGGTTGCAGAGGATAAACTAAACATAAACAGAGTGGTATCTTCTTCCTTTTCAGCAACTGCTTTATTTCCTTCTTAGACTTTATGACATTATATCCTAAATATTTATTATTCTTTGTCTCTAGATTCTCAACACTTACTCATTCTTCAAATTTTAATATTTATGTACTCTCAGTGAGGCTCTGCTTCCCTAACCCACTTCCACTGGTTGTCTCCAACTAGTTTGTTTTCTCATTTGCCTAGCATTATTTGTATTAACATTTTCAAAGCATCATGACCTTTGATTTTTTTGTTGTTGTTTATAGAAGATAGTTGATTTAAATATTACGTTCAGGTACAACATAGTGATTCAATATACATTATGCACCATAAAAAGTTATTACAGTATTATTGACTATATTCCCTGTGCTGTACATTACATTCCTGTGACTTATTTATTTTATAACTGGTAGTTTGTACCTCTTAATCCCCTTCACCTGTCTTGCCCATCCTTCCACCCTCCTCTGCTCTGGCAACCACAAGTTTGTTCTCTTTATCCATTCATCTGTTGATGGACACTTACGTTGCTTCTATATCTTGGCTATTGTAAATAATGTTGTGATGAACATTGGGGTGCATGTATCTTTTTGAATTAGTGTTTTTGCTTACTTCAGATCCAGAAGTGAAATAGCTGGATCATATAGTAGTTCTATTTTTAATTTTTTGAGGACCCTCCGAACTGTTTTCCGTAGTGACTGTACCAATTTGCATTCCCACGAATAGTGCACAAGGGTTTCCTTTTGTCCACATCCTCACCAAAACTTATAGTTTGCCTTTTTGATAATAGCCATTCTGATAGTTGTGAGGTGATATCTCATTGCAGTTTTGTTTGCATTACCTGATGATTAGCAATGTTAAGCATGTTTTCATGTGCCTGTTGACCACCTGTATGTCTTCTTTGAAAAGTGCCTATTCAGGTCCTCTGCCTATTTTTTAATTGGATTTAATTGGATTTTTTTATTGATATGGAGTTATATGTGTTCTTTATATATTTGGGGTATAAACACTTTATTGGACATATAATTTGCAAATTTCTTTTATCATTCAGTAGGTTGCCTTTTGTTTGTTGATGGTATTCTTCACTGTGCAAAAATTTTAGTTTCCATTTGTTAATTTTTTCTGTTGTTGCCCTTGCCTGAGGAGATATATCCAAAATGTATTGATAAGACCAATGTCAAGGAATGTACTTCCTGTGTTTTTATCTAGGAATTTTATGGTTTCAGGTCTTACATTTATGTCTTTAATCCATTTTGAGTTTATTTTTGTATATTGTGTGTGAAAATGGTCTAGTTTCATTCTTTCACATGTAGCTGTCCAGTTTTCTCATCACTACTTATTGAAGAGACTGTCTTTTCCCCATTGTATTTGCCTCCTTTGTTGTAGATTAATTGACCATATGTGTTTGGGTTTATCTCTGCCCTCTCTGTTCTGTTTCATTGATCTGTGTGTCTGTTTTTGTGCCAGTACCATACTGGTTTGATTACTATAGCTTTGTAGTATAGTTTGAAGTCAGGGAGTATAATGTCTCCAGCTTTGTTCTTTTTTCTAAAGAGTGCTTTAGATATTCAGGCTTTTTGTGGTTCCATATAAATTTGGGGTTTATTTGTTCTAGTTCTGTGAAAAATGCCATGAGTATTTTGCTAGAGATTGCACTGAATCTATAGATTGCTTTGGGTAGTATGGACATTTTATCAATACAGTTGACCCTTGAACAACAAGAGTTTGAACCATGTGGGTCTACTTCTACACAGAATTTTTTCAATAGTAAATACTACAGTACTACACAATCTACAGTTGGTTGAATCTGTGGACATGGAACCATAGGAACAGAGGGCCAACTATAAAGTTATACAGAGATTTTTGACTGCATGGGTGGTTGGTGCCCCTAACTCCCATATAGCTCAAGGGTCAACTGTATTAAATTTTCTGATCCATGAGCACAGTAGATCTTTCCATTTATTTATGTCATCTTCAATTTCTTTCATCAGTGTCTTATAGTTTTTAGAGTACAGGTCTTTCACCTCCTTGGTTAAATTTATTGCTAGGCATTTTATTCTTTTTGATGTGGTTGTAAATGGGATTGTTTTCTTGATTTCTCTTTCTGATAATTCACTGTTAGTGTATAGATATGCACCAGACTTCTGTATATTGTCTCTTGCAAGTTTACTGAATTCATTTATTTGTTATAATCGTCTTTGGAAGGAATGTATAGGGTTTTTAATTTATAGTATCATCTCATCTGCAAAGAGTGACAATTTTACTTCCTCTCTTCCCATTTGTATGGTTTTTATTCTTTTTCTTGCCTGATTGCTGTGTCTAGGACTTCCAAACTCATTCTACGAGGCTAGCATTGCCCTGACACCAAAACCAAACAAAGATACTACAAAACAAAAGAAAATTACAGGCCAATATCACTGATGAACATAGACAAAAAAATCCTCAAAAAATATTAGCAAACCAGTGAAGGGGGCTTGTCCTCTCAACACTGGTCCACAGGGACAGGGTCCCCAATGGAGGATTTGAACACCTTTCTCCTAATAAAGGATTTCCGAGTTTGTGATACCCCTTTTTGCTTGTGGGTTGCCAGTTGGAAGTGTGGGTCCTGACTATATTGCATCTCTGCCACTCCTACTCATCTCAGTGTGTTGTTTCTTTATCTCCTTAATTGTAAAAGAGGTGTTCTGCTAGTTTTTTAGGTTGTTCTGAGAGAGTTGGTCTGTATGCGGTTTTAGTTTTGCTGAGTCTATGGGAGGAGTTGGGCTTAGGATCATTATACTCCACCATCTTGATCCTGCCCGTTGAATTTAATTATTGACAATTATATATACACACACGTGTGTGTGTGTGTGTGTGTGTGAGAGAGAGAGAGACAAAGCTTGTTTCTATTTAATCCAGAGAGTTTTGAAATTCACCATTATTAATTAACAACAATTTATGTATAATTTGGTAAATACTAAATACTTGTATACTAAGAATACTATGGTAAATAGTAAAATGGAGATTATAAAGTAAAGGAGAAAATTAAAACCCACATAGATTTTGGAGTAAGGTAGGCCTGGCTTTAAATATAAAGTTTGAAAATAGATATGTAATTTGAGTACTTTTCACCACCTGCCCATTTACTGCTATGATACAAAGCACAGTCATCTCAAACCTGGATTATTACAGCAGCCTCTTATAGCTCTTCCTGCTTTAGTGCCTGCCCCCTAGGTTCGTTTTCAACACTGCATCCAGAATGATTCTTTAAAACAAAGTCAAATCTTTTTTCTCCTCTAAAGAAAATACTACAGTGGGGAATACTTCTCACTCACAATAAATGCCAAAATTCTTGGAATGGTTTATGAGGTTCTACAAACTGTGCTTTCCACACTCTACCTCTAACTCTTTGATCTCATCCCTTACTACTTTTTCCTGAGTCTCCCTCAGGCCCCTCACCTACTTCAGATCTTAACTCAAATGACACTGTTTCACAGAGCATCTCCTAGCTACACTATCTAAATTGAGATTACTCTCAAATACTACCTGTGCCATTTCCCTGCTTTATTTTTTAGAGCTTATCAACATCTATATTATATATTGTATTTATTAATACTGATATTTTCTTTATATGACCACTAGAATGTATGCCACATGAGCTTTTGTTCTGTTTTATTGCTTTATTCCCCAAGCCTAGACTAGTAGGCACTCAAGAATAATTTTTGAATAAAAGAATAAATGAATTGCAGTGCTGCTAATTTTTAGATATGTGATGTCAAATTCTTCTCAATAATCTGAGCCTCAGAATCTTCATCTTTTTAAAGACTATAATATTATAATAATCATAATATCACTGTGAAGATTATGTATAATTCACCAAGGGCTTAGTGTAGAGTAAATGATGGTTTTATTGGTAGCAATTATTACTATTACTGGCTATTATTATGTCACTACTACTAATTATTATTCTATTACTAGTTATTATAATAATCTAGTTGATTTTAGCTACCTTTTTGTTTGAACCCATTACAGTAAAGAAATACCCTCAAATGAAAACAAATCTGATTTTTAAAGTATGAATAAAATAATATCCATCCTCCTATTGTAAAAATCTAGAAAACAACTGTTAGATGACAGTTTTCAAACACTGGATGACAGTCAGCAAAGAACTGTGCTCTATCACTAAGAGAAGGAAGACAAATGAAGGAAAACCTAGGAAAGCCCTGGCTTTCTGCCTGGAGACAATCTCCAGACAGCAAAGCTGGGAAGGGAAAAGAGAGTCCAGCAGTTTTTTTGAGTTGAAGAGGCAAAGAACAGAGTTCAAGGAAGCAGACTGAACAATAATTTTCAGGGCAAGTGCTGGGAAGGAGAGAGATGCCAAGACAGAGCTTCAGAAATCTGTAAAGCATCCTCTTGAGCTTATATCCACAGGGTGAAATTTCATGAATTCAAGCAAAGAGCAAATGCCAGGAAAGAATTATTTCAGGAAAGCCATGAACCAAACAATTCCTAGAACACATAAAGGCTTATAAATCATTCAAGTTCACACCAGCCAGAGTAGAACAACTTTATGCATATATAGAGCATTCACTAGACATCAGAAAGGTTCACTGCTTAGTAGTAGACTATAGGCTTTATTACAGAAATTCCCTGAAAAAAAGCATATAAATAAGCTTCAGAATGTTCAGCTGATCTGTAGATAACTGCCTGCCAGAACAAAATTAAACGCTCTTTAATTTTTTTAAATTCAGCTTTTAAAAATATAAAATTAGAAATATTTTCTCATCATGAAATTTACTAATCAAATAAGCAAGAAAATATTACCCATAAAATGAGAAAAATAGCCAATAAGAGCATGATTCCTAATCATAAATTCATAAAGTATAAATTCATAAAGATTATGAATGTGCTCAATGATTTAAAGAAAACAATGAATATAATAAGGAGAAAAATAAAGATGTTAAAAAAACCCCAAATATCTGAAATAAAACTTTTCTGGATGGTACTATTCACAGAGTGGACACAGTAGATTTAAATAGTAGTGAACTTGAAGATATATCAATGGAAATTATCTAAATTAATCATAGAGAAAAAAAGACTGATTATCTGCCCTGTAATTATGTTTAAAACATAATTAACAGCATCAGTGACTTGTAGGACAGTATTAAATATTCTAGTGCATGTATAATTGGAATCGACAAAGGAGGGTTGAGGAGGGAGGAAGAAAACACATTTGCAAAAATAATAGCCCAAAATTTTCCAAATTGGATGAAAACTATAAACCCAGAATTCTAATTTAGTCTGTGAATGTCAAGCTGGAAATACATTAAAAAAAAAAAAATGAACAAACATACACATCCCAATTCATATCATAAATTATTTCCAGAAAGACACATTATGTATAGAAAATCAGAGGTAAGGAAAACCAAATAATCAATGCTGTTGTATTCAGAAGACAACAGAATGATATATTTGAAGTGCTTAAAGATTAAAGAAAAAGTAAAAACGTTTCTAGAATTCTGTGGTTTAACAAACATATGGTACAACCATAACATGAAATAGTACTCAGCCATCAAAAGGAACCAACCATTAATAGATGGGACAACTTAAATAAACCTTAAGAGAATTATGGTATATGAAAAAAGATAATTTCAAGTGAATACTTACTGTATGATTCTATTTATATAATATTCATAAGATGATATTATTATAGAGAAAGAAAACATATGTGTGGTTGCTAGTGGTTAAAGATGGGAGTAGTTGAGGATGCCTTTAAAGAAATAGGAAAGGGAAAAGGAAAGAAATAGGAAGAAAGGAATTTTAAAAGGGAGCTTTTGATGATAGTAGTTTTGTAACTTAATTGGGGTAGTAGTTACATGAAGCTACACATATAATAGAATTGCATAGATTTATACACACACCCACACAGAGAAACACACACAAATGAGTGAATATGTAACTGGTGAAATCTGATTATACAAGGTGGATTGTACCAATTGTGTCTTTGATCTTGTACTATACATACACAAGGTATTAACTTTAGAGGAACCCGAGTAAAGAGTGTATGTGGCCTTGCTGTCTATTTATTAGTTACTTCCTTTGAATCTATAATTATTAGATATTATAATAAATAGTTTTTGTAAAGAGGCACATAGAGATGAAGGATAAAAAAGGGAGCCTAGATTTTTATATGAAAATAAAATATCTTTCAAAATAATGAAATATCAAATAAAAAAAGTTGACAGGATCTACTATGACCATTACATCTGAACTACAAGAAATGTCAAAAGAAGTTATTTAGCTCAAACAAAAATAATATTAAATAAAATCATGGATCTATGTAAAGAAATACAGCTCCAGACGTGGAAAATATGTGAGTAAATGTAAAAGACATTTTCATATTTTTAATCTCCTTGAAAGATAATTATCTATTTAAAGCAGAAATAACCATGTGGGATTTAGAGCACAGGTATAAAAAGTCTGTGCCAACCCTAGGACAAAGGATATGAGGATACTGGACAAACTAGGACAAACTGGGACCAACACTAGGATAAAGGATATAAGGGTGCATAGGAGGAATACTGATAGAAATCTGTAACAATCTCTTCTCTTTAATACACTTTTGCTAAATCTTCCTCTGGTAGACATTGTGGGCAACCCCCCCGCCAGTTTTTGGCCACTGTATTTTCTGAATTTAAGCAAAATGCATATAAAATAATTTTACTATTAACAATTTATATGCAAAATTGTTATACTATCAACTTACATTAATAAATAGGGATGCATCAATTAGAATAAGTATATGTATTATAAAAATTCAACTTTAACTTAAGTGCTATATATGTTAATAGTATGCCCTTGAGCTACGCAAGAAACAGAGTTTTGAGTTTTACATAAGCCGTCCAGGGAGTGTGAAAGTGAAGTCAATAGACTTCTTGAACAAGGGAATTCCGCTCATCAGTATTCCATTTTGCAGTTACTTTACTTGAACATAGATTAGAGAAGATTCTTTGTGACTGTTAATCATTAACATTTTTTGTTTTAACATAAGGTCTAATGATTCTTCACACTGTGAATTTTATGAGTTGAATGAATGTGGACACCGTTGGTACTACATTGTATTAAAAGAAGTATCAATAAAATAATGTTTCAATATTTCTGTGAAAATATATAATCATGACACAATTTGCATAACCTGACTTTGAACCATCAGAGCTGTTTCAGTTGGATACCACAACAGGTAATTTAGGTTCATATTGGTCACTGCACTCAATCTATACAAATGTTTTGAAACTTTATCATTTGGTGGTCCAGATAGACCACTAAGACAGCTAAACTGAGTAGTTTAGCAGAGTCACAGCTCATTTGTATGTGTTTATACTAAGCAACCAGTAATAGAAATGTCAGAGAATAAAAATGGTCACTGCAAGTATACAGGCCTTGTCTGTATGTCAGTTCATTTGAAAGTGATTTGGAGATTTCACAAGCTTATTTGATAACAATAAGACTAAAGAACTGAAATAAAGTTTCAGGTCTGTTGCTTATATTTTGTTATTCTGCTCTGATAGAGAGCCATGCAATGGATGTGGTTAGTGGAAGTATAAATGAGGAAAAGAGTGGTTCTCTTCTGTGCATCTTATCTTAGCAAGTTAGAAATATACAATATGTGATCTCTATGTAAACTATGTTACCTAAATTATATGAATACCTCATTAATTTAGCAAACCTTTTAAAATTCTTTCTATGCTTCTAGAATATACAAACACTTGGATTGTTATATTTGTTTTAATCACTTCCCTAATTTCCTGTGCTTATAGAAAAAGTCATAATCCACTGAACCAAGCATGTAAGACCCATCAAACTCTGATTTGGGGTAGCTATCCCATCACTATCTTTAGTCAACTTTGGCTCTAGCCTTTGTTAGTCATTCTTTCCTTAAGGTGATGTTTTTGAAACAGTTTCTTAGCATCCTAGGGTTTTGTTTTGTTTTGTTTTGTTTCCAAAATGGCAAGGGCTCCATTGAATGGTGGGGTTGGGGTGGGGTGGAGGTGATGAATGGGTGGGATTTGCTTCCCCTCACACCAACCAAAGAGATAGCTTTTTTTCCCCCAAACTCTGTATTTTTTGCTGTTTCATTTTCTGCCCTAATTTTTACTCTGGGCATTCTTTGGGTAAAAAAAGAAGATTCTATTTTTAAAATTTAGATTGAAAGTATGCATTCGGTAAATTTCTCCCTTTCTACTTATTCACATCAGCTTATATGTTTTCTACAGTTTTCTCAATCTCTTTTAGTTTGAGAGAGTATGGATTTATTATTTTGAAGATGCATACTTTGTTTTTAGATCATTTAAAAATGATACATATGTCAGTGTGGATCTCTAAGCAATTCATTCATTGCATAAATATTTATTTAATGATAACTAAGTGCAGGCACTGTTCTAGGTGTTGTACATACACCAGTGATTTAAACAAAGACTCTTGCCCTTGGAGACATTATAGTCCAGCAGGAAGAATATGGATACTTCATCATAAGCACAATAAATAAGTAAATAATATACAATACTAAGTTAAAAGGAGAAAAGTGCCAGGAATAAAAGAAAAGGTAGAGTAAGGATAAAAGGGAATAGAGCTTATTGGTGTAGAAAGATTGAGGGAAGTTTACAATTTTATGTAGAATAGTCAGGAATAGACCTCATTTAGATGGTGACAGATAAGCAAAGACTTGAGAAAGATAGCCAGGTTAATAATCTGAGGAGAGAACATTACAGGCAAAAAGAACAACCAGAGCAGTTTGCAGGGAGCAGGTTCACTGAGAAGAGTAAGATTACTGGAAAAGGTCATTATCCATCCAGTGAAATGAACATTTAGTCATATTTTCTGTTTCTTATCTCTACACATAATCATAAATGTTAGTGCTGTAGGGAATCACAGAGATCAAATCTTAAGTATTTACTTTAGAGGAAGGAAATAGTTCCAAGAGGCTAAGTGACACCTAGTGGCAAAACAGGACTGACTCTAGTTGCTTATTCTACAGCCATAGGATGCTCTAAGGCTTCTAAAATGGTTGAAATGCTTTTTTTTTTTTTTTTGGAGTGACAGCTTTTAATAAAGCCTTGGACAAATCTAAGTAAATTGCTTTCACTTGAAGGATACCTGGCTTGCCTATATATAATGCCAGATCTACTCAATGTTAAATTGTTGTTTTATTTGCAATAAAGGGCAGGTGGAATGTGAAATCCGTCATGGACCTGAGTCCCTTGGGACATATAAAAAGCCCTGTGTGCTGGAGGCACCGTGTTAAATAAAGCAAGTTCTGATCACTGTCTTTAAATTATCCAATGTACCCGTGCTCAGGAGTAACAGCTTATTTTTTAATGCAATCTCTTGTAAAACATTTGATTCCCATACTGATTTTTTTTTTTTTCCTGAAATATAAAGGTGTGGCCAGTTTGAAATGATAAAACATGAGTGTAGCTACTAACATCTGGTGTTATTTTTGGAGGAAAACATACATTTATATGAGTAGCTTTCCTCATGGCATAGGAGAAGAACTACACATGCGTTAGTCTTATTAAATATCATCATTGTTGACATGTTGAAAACAACAAAGAAGAATACTTACAAATCCAGTAAGGAGCTAATGTATATAATTGGCTGCTGTATGTTATGAACAATAACAAGTAGAAAGTACGTGAATTATATAGAAAAGGTATATAATGTCATGCATTTCTGAAAATGTAAGTGTCAACATAAAATAGATTACAAGTAATATGGAAAAACCCAATGATGTAACAGATATTTTCATTTTTACAGTGAATAGCCATATATTTTTCCCATTTGATAATTATTTTCTTCTATAATGAATTTTTTTAAGTAAATGATAATACTAATATCCAACTGAAAGTTAAAATGTAACCTCTCAGGAATAAAAAAGTAGGTAAGAGATAAAACTATTAAAAAGAGGTAAAATTCTTAGTAGACATATTTTTTGTGGATGAAAGAAGAGTATTACACATCACCAGAAACATAAGAAGATTTAATGCCTTCATTAAACAAGTTTAATAAGCTTGAACTTTTAGTGTCTGCAAGGCCAAATGGTGAGTCTGCCTGCCCTCTCATCACCCTGTACAGCTACCAGATGCAAGCTGAAAAAATTCTCAGAACTGTATCAGAGTGGCAATGGGTTAAAAACATATAAATTCCTAAGAGATAGTAAAATTATCTCTCTTTTTAAATTATTCAATACCATATAAACAGTCTGTCAACAGAATGGTATGCCTGAGGAAGAGTTAAGCGTAATGGGGAGTATTCGTTGGGATCAAATGTAAGTTGGCAATATTTATTTAGAACTCACTCTCTCATAGATAGAATTTATGAACTATCATATTGATTAATTACTATAGATAGATAATAGATTTAACTTTTTATAATACAGGGCTTGGTCCTGGGATAAAAATGATGAATAATATCTTGTCTGCTTTCCAGAAATCAGGAAGAATGTAGTGAAAGCTATACATACAAAGTAGTCACAATAATACATTTTAAATGTTTTAATAGATATTTAAGTCAAATTCCTAGAGTAGTGCACTTGAATTAACAGTCTGCAAATGTTTTATGATAATGATAAAAAGAACAACAGACAACAGATAAAAACAACAACAATCTTTACAATAGGTAAAGATTTCAGTGGTTGAAACTTTTCCTTCACCCTCCACTTCCTGCTCCACTTGTCAGTAGGGAGATCTATGTGACATTACATGTGATAAAATTTAGACACCAATTAAAGGCAAAGAAGACAGTTCCAGCAAGTATGAAAAATTTGCCATTCCTTTTTTTCAGATAAAAAAATGTAATATAAATAATTTTATATTAGCATCAGTTGTCTCTTCAATGTTTTGTAATTAAAGGAATATGGTCCCTTAAAAGCACAAAATATGTCTTCATGATAATTTTAAACAGTTACATTTTTATTTTTTATTTGACACTCTACTAAAAAATACTTATAAAATAAATCTGTACTACTATAGCTTCAAAAGTGTCCTACATACCGAATTATTAGGCTGTTAAAAAGGATGTACTTCATGATTAGATATATTTTCATTCAAAATGTCAGTTTATCCATTTAACTTCCAATGTTATGTTAAGATCTTTAACAAACATAAAAATTACTGAGTTACCAACTATTACAGCACCTTTTATTTTGATTTCTATTATAATTCTGTTTTGTAATTCTCAGTAAAATTTTCTAATTCTATGTCTGAATTGTTAATATTATTGCAATCTCATCACCTGTGATTTCATTTTTAACTAAAGAGATTCCAGTAAAAAAATCAATAATGTATGAAACACATGCATTTTGAATATATCTTCAAAATATTATAATAATAGTAAGTTAAAATTTACTGTAATTTTAGGCTTTGTTATTTCATGTAAAATATGTCCATATTTACTGTTTTGTTTTCTAAAACCATATTTCAGTACTTCCATTGCTTAACTCTCAGTTAGGATTCTTTGATTATAGGAAACAAAGAAATCAAACTCCCATTAGCAAAAGCGCGTTTTTTTTCCCCTGACTTGGGAAGACTAGAAATAATGTGGTTTTAAGCAAAACTTGATGCAGGTACTTAGAGAAATTATCAAAATCCATTCTTCCTGTTTTCCTTTCTCTCTTCCACTTCTCAGTGTGCTGAGAAAAATGTGGTTGATAATTCCTGATTCTCATTCAGCTGGCTGTATTATCCAAATCTGCCTTTTCCTTAAGCTCCTAAAATGAAAGAAACATATATCTGGGGAAGAATAAAGATCTGTCTTAATTTAACAAATGTACAATAGAATGTGATATTATAACTGAATGTCCTGGAACACATTCTCAAACTTATGGCTGGGGAAGAAATATACTAGGAAGGCAGCCCCACCGCATTCACATGAATAGATGGGGAGAAGGAACAGTTACTCAAAGAAGGAAGGAGGGAGTCTCTGAACAGACAAAATCAACTCTGTTATATTTAAATATAAACTTCAAAAAGTTAGAAGCATGAATGATAAGAATAAAAAATAAACCTGTCAACCATTTATTAACTAACTTGTTAATTAGGAGACTAATGAGATGGTATAGCTGATTCCAATATCACTTGAAGAACTGAGATACATATAAGTACATTAAAATGGCATGCAGAAATAAGGTGTTTTTAATAAAGAAATTTACAGTTAATACTGTTATCTTTTCTACTAGAAAAGAGACATTTACATTACATTACTATTAGGCCTATAATCAGTTGCTTTGCTACAAGTAAATATCAATGAATAGAAAATCAGACAAAGGTGCATATGAGATAATCCTCATATGGACCTGTTAGATAACACCCAGCACAAAACTGAAAGAACAATCCACAATCCCACTGACCTGTTTCCAAATCTGGATATTTTTTCTTAACAGGTAAAATATGCAAAACAAATAATTTGGAGTCGAGGCTTTCTTTTTCTAAACTTGGCTTATTACTTTAGACCAGGCACTGAACTTCTCTAATATCTTGTTCTTCACATCTAAAAATCTGTCTACCAAACTTCAAATACATTGTTTCTTAGGAAGAACAATTATTTTAAACTATAGTATACATAAACTTATTATCATTATACAAAACAACTTTAGTGCTCTTCTATACCAACTCTACTCAGACCTAAACAACAGATACATTTTGGTAACCATTGTGTTTCAGGTATTACACTATGCTAGAAATACACAAGTGGTTAAAGTATGAGATCTTCTCTAAGTAATGTGAGGTCAATTATAAGAAAAATGTGTAAATGAGTATTATGTTATAGAATTGCAAGTGCTATAAAGAAATCTATGTAATAATTTTCAAATGGGATTGAAGCTGGAAATTGGACATAATCAATCCTATCTCAATGTTTCAAGGTGAGGGGTAAGTGCGATGGGGACTGACCCCTGAACTCAGGAAAATAGATATGTGTGGTAATAAATGTAGACAACCCTTAGCTCTCATTATCTGTCTTCCTTGTTAGATGGTAAATTTTGAGGACAAGCAATCATGTGTCTTTTTTTTTTTTCAGTGAAACATCTCAAGACTAAGTGTTATGGTAGCAAGTAGGTGCTCAATATTGTTCAATGAATGGGTTATAGCAAAAAGATCAACATAATCAGCAACACTCATTTTATAGCTTAGTGTTCAATAATATTTAATGATTCAAACTGAAAGTGAAACAGAATCTTACTATATACAATAGGAGTTATATATACTTAAAAATATAGTGAGACCATCCCAAAGAGTTATAATTAAAAAAAAGAAAATTAAGGGATTAAGTATAGCATGATTTATACTACATATTCAAAGATGCACATGTTATACTATTAACAATATATTTAAAAAACAATATTCAGTATGGTAGATTTATTCCATTTACTTCCATAAGGAATGAATCAAATTTATTTCTCACTTTCCATCACCAGGTAACAAATAGCCCTCAGATGCTTGTCAAAATCCTAAACCAAACATCTTAACTAGTGGAAACTATTTTTAAAAAATTACGGGATACTATCTCCAGTTTCATGGCCTGACTTGATTTGATGGAAACAAAAATCACCTGGAAATGATTTTGTCCAACTGGGAACATCTTTCAACACAGTTCTTTTCCCTTCCCTGTCAGATCTCATTTTATTCCTATATCCTTAAACACTTCAGTAACTTTTTGCTCTGTTTCCATTTATGAGCATGCCAGTGACATCCCCAAGTTTCTTCTCATCTCACTTTTGATGTTCCTATATAATTTTACGCCTCGTCTTTTTCAGCAAGCACAGGGAATACTTTCAAATACTTTTTTATATCTTCCTCAACTTCAAATTGGCAAAATGTATTGTGCAATGAGGGATATTCTACTTAAATTAGCAATTCATTTTATTGGATGTTCTAACCATTAGTTTTAAGTGCCTTAATTATTTTACCCTTTTTCTGTAAAATTTTAATAAGTGTAGGTATGTATTTTTATAAGAATTATTTGCTTTCTTATGATTATTTATCTCTTATAAGTTAAGATCATTATTACAGCATCTTAGTCCACCGTTGCACATAACTCGCCAACATTCTAATAAAATACAGCAAATGAAATGTAAATTGGTATAACTTTTAAAGCTCTAAACATTGTGTTTGTTGGAGACAGACATTTTTCTTATAGCTTCTGCAGCCTTGCTTTCAGACAGAATTAAATATTCTTAGACCTGAATTTAATTTAATACTCATTTTCTGCTTTTGGTACTGTTATATTAGGCCATTGCCTAATGAGAACAAAATTATTTTCATTTTTATTCTTTAAATCATTTTGTATATTCCAAACCAGAAAAGCATCTTAAGGAAATTATCAAACTTCCTCTTGTGTTTTTTGTACACAATAGAAATATATGTGTTATCATCCAAAATTCATAAATCAGTGCAGTCTTCTTTAGATTTTTCCCTATGAAATGTTGATAATGCATTTGACTAAAGAAGCAATAGAGATATATCATCTGTTTTCATTGCTGAGAAAATGAAAACAATACCTACGAAAATAATTAAAATATTTTATAAATCAAAATGTCTTTGGCTGTCAACAAAAAAGAAGAGGAGGATTTACATATAAACTTCATTTATAAGTAGAGTGTCTCACCAAAACCAAGTATATTGCTTGGGAAATATCAAAGTTACAATGTTAAAATATGGCTCTCTGTTTCACAGCCATTAGCCCACAACTTTGATATTTTAAATTAGTAGCTTAATGACATTTGGTGATTGCCACCCATTGGGTGCAGCTTCCAAAGGGGGCTTGATAAGTAAGGGAGTCCTACTACTCTACGGAGAAATTGGGATAAATGGATAGTTGGATGAGGGATTAAAACTAACTTTTGGTGAACTACTTCATAGCTGGGACTGAGCTTACAAAACCTTTTAATCAACTGAAGACTCCTTGAGGTCACTTTTTTCCCTCAATTTATATTACTTAAGATACTCATAAAACATATCTACTCTTAATTTGTAAACTTAGGATACTCATAAAATATATCTACTCTTTCTAAATTATAAAATATGTAAGTGATCGGAATTTGAATATGGCCAATTTGAAATTTAAATCCAGCCCCCTTTGTCTTTTTCTTTTATTCTTGCCTTAAGCATGCCTAATTTGTCCAGCTGTCTCAAACCATCTTTCTTGTCTCCATATATCACCCTTAAGTTGTTCTTCTACTCTCAGGATTGATAGTGTAATAATAGTGAGAGTGCTTTCTTTCCCAGAAACATTTCATTTAAAGGTAAATCCTTGTACTAATGTCATCAGCTGGTAAATGAGGAAGGGCTTAATTTGTTTTGGAGCTTTATATGGCTCTGTTTATTACAGTCACATTTCTTATTGTAGGGCCAACCATCCACTTCATACAGACACCAGAATTTTTATACCATTCTCCTAATAGAATAATCAATATAGTTAATTAATTTTAATAACAAGTTTTGCATGGGGAAATCATGCATTCAGTTCTGAGCTTCACTAACTTCTACCTTTGTGAACTTTTGAAATTTATTTGAATTCTCAGAGCATCCATTGACTTTGTTGCTTCATGTGTCAAAAGATTCCCTCAAATCGTTGTTTGGAGAATTTGTGACAATATATTCAAAAGTGATGCAGCTTATTAGTGATTAAGGGCACCATGTACACAGGAAAAAATATACTAGGGAACAAATAAACCTACTATGTACCAGGCATCATTCAAATCTAGGTAGTAGATGCCAAAAATGTCTTTTGATTAAGATGCACCTTAAAACAATATTCCCAGGGATTTAGCATTGAAAGAGCCAATGTCATCCCCATCCTTCCTTCTCTTCCTTCCTTCCTTTATTCTGTTTTCCTTCCTTCCTTCCCATTTTCATTTGACATTTGTAACCTTTCAATAAAAGTCCTAATTAAAATCATATTTAATCATAGCTGAAAAAATAAAAGTGTGTTCAAGGAAGTATAGTTAATAGCCAGAAAATGGACAACAAAGTTGTTGAACCTTCTCCCCACATATGAAATATAACTTTTATATATAAACATGCATATATATACACACACAAATATATATATATGAGCATAAAGATGGATTTCTGTTGCTACTTTGACCTATTTATCTTATGTGCTAAAAACACAATAATTGATTTACAATAGCACTATAGAGTATTGTGAGACCTGAAAAAGTAATTCCTCTTCATTATTCTTATTTATTAATTTTTTGGTGTAGGCATAGAGAATAATTGTGATAGAATAAGTTTTTAAGATACCTGCAGAGCAATAAGTGGTGCTGGGAAAATTAGACAGCTACATGTAAAAGAATGAAATTAGAACACTTCCTAACACCATACACAAAAATAAACTCAAAATGGATCAAAGACCTAAATGTAAGGCCAGACACTATACAACTCTTAGAGGAAAACATAGGCAGAACACTCTATGACATAAATCATAGCAAGATCCTTTTTGACCCATCTCCTAGAGTAATGGAAATAAAATCAGAAATAAACAAATGGGACCTAATGAAACTTAAAATCTTTTGCAGAACAAAGGAAACCATAAACAAAACAAAAAGACAACCCTCAGAATGGGAGAAAATATTTGCAAATGAAGCAACTGACAAAGGATTAATCTCCAAAATATACAAGCAGCTCATGCAGCTCAATATCAAAAAAACAAACAACCCAATCCAAAAATGGGCAGAAGACCTAAATAGACATTTCTCCAAAGTACACATACAGATTGCCAACAAACACATGAAAAGATGCTCAACATCACTAATCATTAGAGAAATGCAAATCAAGACCACTATGAGGTATCACCTCACACCGGTCAGAATGGCCATCATCAAAAAATCTACAAACAATAATTATTGCTAGAGAGGGTGTGGAGAAAAGGGGACCCTCCTGCACTGTTGGTGGGAATGTAAATTGATACAGCCAGTATGGAGAACAGTATGGAGGTTCCTTAAAAAACTAAAAATAGAACTACCATATGACCCAGCAATCCCACTACTGGGCATATACCCTCAGAAAACCATAATTCAAAAAGATACAGGTACCACAATGTTCATTGCAGCACTATTTACAATAGCCAGGACATGGAAGCAACCTAAATGTCCATAGACAGATGAATGGATAAAGAAGATGTGGCACATATATACAATGGAATATTACTCAGCCATAAAAAGGAACAAAATTGAGTTATTTGTAGTGAGGTGGTTGGACCTAGAGTCTGTCATACAGAGTGAAGCAAGTCAGAAAGAGAAAAACAAATACTGGATGGTGACGCACATTTATGGATTCTAAGAAAACCGTACTGATGAACCTAGTGGCAGGGCAGGAATAAAGACGCAGATGTAGAGAACGGACCTGAGGACGCAGTGGGGGAAGGGGAATCTGGGACAAAGTGAGAGAGTAGCATTGACATACCAATGTAGCATATACACTACCAAATGTAAAATGGATGGCTAGTGGGAAGCTGCTGCATAACACAGGGAGATCAGCTCGATGCTTTGGGACAACCTAGAGGGGTGGGATAGGGAGGGTGGAAGGGAGGCTCAAGAGAGAGGGGATATGGGGATACATGTATACACATAGCTGATTTACTTTGTTGTACAGCAGAAACTAACACAACATTGTAAAGCAATTATACTCCAATAAAGATATAAAAAAATACCTGCAGAGGCAGGAATTAGAATTGATTATAGCTGGTTGTAATATGAAGAAATGTTACGTATGACAAGTCCTGATATTAGCAGAATCAAAATCATATAGATGAGAGAAATTCCTACTAATTTCATATGATTACTATCATAATCAGAATTAAGCTGTAGCTTTAATTGTGGATTTTCCTAATTAGAGTGCCTTAATTTATGGTATTGACAAGCGTTTTAATATATTTCATTTAAAATTCACTGTTTTCCAATCTTGTCAACTAAAATGTGTTTCAAGAATATTCAAGTCCTTTTCACTCAGGACTTATTCTATGGAAAAAGAAATTGTAAATATCATATGCTTACAGTTTCCTTGGGGATTTATTTTACGTTTCCCACCAACCATTATAGTAAAAGCATATAGTAAAAAATTCATCTAAGTAATTTATCATTAGTTAAGTGTTATTTCAAGACAGTGTATTCATTATAGATATTTTGTCACCAAATTTGGGGAATTATTTATCAGGCTATAAACCTACTGAATACGTATAATTTTGGAGGTGGTTATATTCACTTATTTGGTCAATATTGAGAATTTTTTCATCAGTCAATTTCTTTTAATAGCCTTGAAGATGAGAATCTAAAAGATAATTGTTTACATCTGCACAGATAGTTATTAATTTTGCTTTCTTTAGGGTTTAAGCAAACTTTTCATATTTTTTAAAACTAGGATAAAATTCCAATAATTGTCTTTCTCAAAAGCAATTTTACCATTTCCCCTTAACTACTCATTTAATACTGATGAACTCTAGGATGGGATTTAGTCTCCTGATTCATTCACAAAAGATCATTAGTATACTTTATAATAAGTCAAACCAGAGGCTTAGGTGGAATAAAAATATTCTTAACAAAATAAGTGTGCCATATTTCTATTCCTCTATCTATACCTACATCTACATCTATAAAATCACTTATATTTAGCAAAAGATACCATAAAATACTCAGCAGAGAAATGGTAGCTATGGGAAAATATAGATTTTTGATATGGATGGCAACAAAAGGTATAATAAAATAACTTGTGGGAAAATGTGCAAATTCATTAGTAGTACAAGATAAGTAAATTATTGTAAACTGATAGGTCTTTCAACATATCAGACTACAAACAATGAAACAATTAAAAATTATTTATGTCTTCCAGAGGTATGATTAGAAGAGTATTTACATACATGGCAGGTGTAGGCATTGTTTTGAAACTAATCAGGCAACATTTATTGAAACTAAAATCAGCAGCTATACTCCAATAAAATTTTTTTAAATAAATGAAAAAATTTTAAAAACCTTAAAATGAAAATTAAAAATATAGATGGTCTGTGAACTAGTTTATGCTGAGTCTTGAACTCTGTCAATTAAAATGAAGGCACCAAGATGAACAGACATATAAGCAATAATATCTATTAAATATGATCAAGAAAAATTTAAAGCAAAATACATGCCCATCAAAGGGTTTGCTGGGGGAGAGAAAGCAAAAGGAAAGAGAGGGAAAAAAATGAAAAGGAAAAAAAGGTGCATTTGATTATTACGTACATTAGAATAGTCTATCCTTTAGTTACTTCTTTTGGTTCATCAAATAGATGACATTCTGAACGTTGCACAATGTAGTGTGTTTGTGTGTGTGTGTGTGTGTGTGTGTGGTGAGGGAGAGGGAAAGAAAGAGGGAGAGAGGGAGGGAAGGTAATGAAGGGAAGAAAGAGAGAGAGTGTATAAGGTTATATTTAGAAATAAAGTAAAAATAACAAATAGTTGAATGGAACGGGTCCTGTATTTCCTTATCTAACTTAATATTGCAAAGTAGCTCTCCAATTAACCCTCTCCTGGAAAGCTAAGACATTAAGAGAGGAATTGTTAGTGTTTCTGTGGTTATGGGTGGTATAAAGTGGGATTAATCTTACACTGGCTCAACTATTTATTATTACTTAGGGAGATAATATTTGGCAAGAGAAATAAAAACATTGCTTTAGTCAGAATGAGCTGACCAGTACTAATCTCAATTCTGTTGTGGATCTAAAATAATGGCATTCACTTTTAAGACATACAATGTGGCATGTGTTTCTATTTGTCATGATTAGAAAGTATAAACATTATATTCTGGAGTTAAAATACAGAGGTCTATAGAGAGGTCTATAGTCTAGTAATATCCTAGAGTGAAAAAAGTAGATACACACTTTTTCTTCTCCTACAGAAAAAAGTAGAAAAAGTAGTGCCTTTTTCTAACACTCAAGAAAGTTAAAAGTTACGTCTTTATATCAGACGGACTGAAAACTCAGAGGGTGGACCTGATATAACTGTGTTTCTTTTAAACAGCCTCATTTTGATGGAGCATGAAAAAAATGAGAGGTATTATAGTATTTGCTGAAGGAAAATGGTGGTAGCTTCAAAGATTCCGTCCTCACAGCAACCTGTTTCACATCTCCAAGTGTTGATGTAGACAGTTGAGGCTATTGGAGAACAAAGCTTTCATAAATCCCAATAAGAGAGGCTATAAGCCAATTTTTTTCCCAGATAAAAGTACAGAATTAACTGTCACAGAAATATAAAGAATGAAGATTTCTAAAGTTTAAATTATTTATTGGTTAGCTATATGCACATATTTACCTTCTCATGTCTTTAAATGAGGCTGGAAGTCCTTAAATATTTAGAATGTAAATAGTAAATGTTTATGAATATTACATAATTTTATGAAGGATTCTTTACACTGCAGCCTTAGACCAAAGCTTTAAGTCCATAACATAGGATTTTACTCACTAGTTATGCCTTTATCATTTTCAGTAATTAATTATTTTAATGTGTTCTGAAATGTATCCACATTAACATGATTTCTGGCCTGTAGAATTATGAAATTATAGTGAACTTTCCATTGTTCACAGTGCCAGAAACAGCATGATAGTATATATGATGTACAGAATGGCATTTAAAGTTATTCAAAAGTCTCAGAAGAAATTTCAATACGTTGTCAGTAGGACCACCCTACACTGAATAGGCTGCATGAGGAATTGAACACTAGCATAAATCTCTTCTTCAGTCTACATTTTGTATTTCAATTGCATTCTATCTTTAAGATATCTGTTAAGACATTTCATCTATGTGTCAGTATGGCATGCTGATATATTTATATTGTCTTTGTAAGCAAGTTAATGTTCCCCTGCTATAATGGAAAACAATATAATCAAAATAGTTCCACATGTAATCAGTATTTTGTTTTAAAGGCTACATGTTTATTGGTTTGTAGTACCCTAATTATTTTTCTCTCCCTGAAGATAACTTTCATAAAAGGTCATTTCTTTTCTTGAACAGGTAAATGGGATATTTACAAGTTGGCAATATGTAACCTTATAGTAGGATACCTAATGGAGCATGGCAAAAAACAAATGAAACAATTCGACTGGCTGATAACCATTTCAAGCTATGCTAGTTTCAAGGCAATTACAACAGTTAGAACATATCCAACTATTCAAACATTAACTGCATTTCTGTTAGTACAAATCTATAACCGTTACATGATTTAAGTAATCTTTAATACTATGAAACATTTCCCATTACTTCATGTGACATGTATAGCTAACTGGCAAAGAAAAGCTATGAAATACTGAGAAATTTTTCTCTAAATTTGACCAGATGAATTCTCGTGAGTTGTCTCAGGAATCCAGTTCAACTTCCTAAACACATTAATTTCATCAGAAAATCAAAGGGAATGGCAGAAAATAATCTTTAGAGATAAAGAATTTATTTACTATAGCTTTTCTTCATTTCTGTAAAATCCCAATGCGTAGTTCTGCATAAGCATAATTGTTGGGTTAACGTATATGTACTGACAAAAATCTAGAGCACTGATGCTATTATTATTATAAAAATATTATAAATTTTATTGATAGTGTTACAATATCTACTTTAGTTCTTGGGTTAGTGACAATGTACTTAATTTTCTTTTCCAAAAACAGTAGGTTGATATCTATACTGTGAAGTAATAGAATTATTAGGCAAATACTTCTATAACTTCCTAATATATTAGTTATGTAATACATTGTTTTGACTTCTTAACATTTTCCAGATATTCATATAGGTACTAGGGAAATATAATAAACAAGTTACAGGCCCTATTCTTAAAGTTTTTGTGTTCTATAGGAAGAAACATAGCAGAAAATAAACATTCCACTGCTTTCTATGATTTGACACTGTATACAAGTATCATGAAAAGAAATGAAAATAGGATGAAGAGCTGGTACTAATTTACCTAGGAAGGTCAAGAAAGGTATGACACCTTTTATGAGGGGTACTTGAGATGAGATGTGAAATATGGGAAAAAAGGAGACAGATAGACATCTAGAGAAAAGCTTTCATAAAGAAAGAAAAGTAAGTGTAAAGGCCATAATATGGTAATAAAGTTGGCATATCCAAGGAACGTTAAAGTGGCTGCTGGGATGGGTCACTCAGGTTCTACCCTCCCAGGACAAAAGCATTCCCACACTGCTGAGGATTGCTGAAAATTTTGCTTGAGAAAGTTGATTATATTTATATCTATATAAACATAGATATATTTATGTCTGCTTATGTCTTTATATCTATCTATATATCTATCATAAAGCTAGACCAAAGCTCTAACAAGGTAGCAGAGCTAGGGAGGAGAGCAAAAGCCAGAGTCTTATGACTACATTGAGAAGTCTGAGAGAAGAAGAGTTAAAAACAATTGAGAAGGAGCAATCAGAAAGATAGGAGCAGTGGTGTGCTGGTGAATGTTTAACAACTGACTTACAGAAGGGCAGAGGGGAGCAACTTTATAGTGTGTGTCTATCCCTGTGTTGTCAACCCTCCCACTATGGCTTATTTCAACCTATGAAAGCAAAGTCACTGGAGGCAGAGTTGGGAAGAGAGGTGCCGTAGGATATTATAGAGCATTTCCACCATATATATGCAATAGACCTAAATAATCTCAAGAGCATAGTAATAGTAAAATGTAGCAAAATGACTGATTAATAAGTTTTGAGTATTTACTACTTCAGTTTTTAATATTATTTATTGTGAGTTTATATAATTTAATTTTTATAAATGGCTCACAAAATACATGAGAATTAAAAGATCAGCTCTTATGAGCCAGTTCAAGCCAGAAAGCACACCAATGGGCAGGAGACAAGTGAATTATGGAGACAGGTTGAATGTCTAGAAAACAGACACTGAGATAAAAGTCAGGAATCAAAAGGTTTTTTGGGGGGTAATATTTTTGAAAGAAAAAGTGGAGGAAGCAGAATTTTGTAAGAGAGCCTGTCAGACTGTGATATGGTCCTGACACAATCACAGCCAGACCATTGGTGAGCAAGGATTTCCTGTTACTGGAGTCCCATATTGGGAAGAAATGGCTTAGCTCTATACCATTGCCTTTCTCAGTTGTTGGCCAGGGATCATTTAAGAAGGGCATGAACTGAAAAAGAACTAACAGTGGGACGCTGTCAGCCACTTTCCCTCCTTACTGCTGGGCAACCCTTCCTTTCTTGAAGGGGTGTCAGAGGGGCACATCTCTGTGGCTGCCACAGTTACCATGAGGTAGGAATGACCAACCATGATAAATTATGCTTTGTAATTGAATGAGATAAACACAGAGAATTAACTATTGGGAGTAATAAGATGTAAGTCATTGGCAGCATTCATCAGTGGTTTTCAACCTGATTTGAGAAAGAATATGAGGTGAGAAATGGAGACTTCGAGCATAAGTGTTTCTTTAAAGAATTAAAAGAGAGTGTATTCAAACAGATTCATGCATCGAACTAAGAAACAGGGTGGTAGTAGAGACATAGGAAGCATAGGAATGTTCCAAAACATTTCAATTTTTTCATAAGCAACTTAATAGAAAAAAAGTGTCTTTCAGAAGAAAGATAATTTGGTTGTAACAAATTTCCCCACTTTATTTAAAGAAACAGATGACTCAGTAAATAGTTCTTGGTTTTCATTATATCCATCTTTTGAAGAAAATCAGGAATAAAGAACTAGTCTGTTTTGTCCAAAAATGGCAATAGATCTAGACTGGAAACCATGGGGAAATGACATTTCCTCCTAAGAGTTATATCACTTTTTGGAGCCAGAAATTCTTTCATTGAATTTGGGGATTAAATGACCTTTGTATTGAACGGTTGTTTCTACTCCAGTGGCCCTTTAATGGTGAAAGACATTTTTAGTGAAATAAAAAGTGTTTTCATTGCAAAGTGTTAACACATTTTTGGTCATTAAGCTAACAAGTAGTTGAACAAATAGTAAGACCTGTTACTCCCTTAACTGATGTGTGCCTAGCTCCCAGTTTTGACATATACAAAGATCTTGGTGAAAGAATATTGGTAAAATTATACTAAAAACTATGAAAGAAAGAGGGATTTCTGTGCATTTCTAAACATCTAGATCTTATTCCTTTAAAACTGACTTTCATTTGTTCTTCAAACATGCCAAGTTTGCTGCTGCATTTGCTGTTGCCACTGCTGCCCAGAATGCCCCACACTAGACCTTTGCATGACTGCTCATTCAGGCATCAGCTCACATTTCATCTGCTCATTAAGCCCGACATAGATCACCCAACTGAACTATCCTCCAACTCCTCAGTCAGGCTCTACCACATTTTTCTCCCAGCACTTACCAGTTGCTGAAATTATCTAGTGCATTAACTTTCATTCTCCATTATACCAATGAAAACAATGACCTTCTCCTGTTCACTCCTCTGTGAATGTTGCTACCAAGAAGTAGAACAGAATAGGACACACCATAGGACCTAAATAAAGAGATGCTGAATGAATGACAACTAATTTAATACCTTCTTTATAGTGTAAAGTTATTAATATTTGCTGATGTTTAAAATTAGCTTTATAAACTTTATAAATGAGCTTTATAAAGCTCATTTTTCTCATCTCCAAGAATGGGATATTATTATTATTATTATTTTATTTTTTGGCTGCGTTGGGTCCTCATTGCTGCACACGGGCTTTCTCTAGTTGAGGCAAGCGGGGGCTACTCTGTGTTGTGGTGGTTTCTCTTGTTGCGGAGCACGGGCTCTAGGCGCGTGGGCTCAGTAGTTGTGACTCGCGGGCTCTAGAGTGCAGGCTCAGTAGTTGTGGTGCACGGGCTTAGTTGCTCTGCGGCATGTGAGATTTTCCCCGACCAGGGATCGAACCTGTGTCCCTTGCACTGGCAGGTGGATTCTTAACCACTGCACCACCAGGGACATCCCAGAAAGGGGTATTATTTTAACTTCTCTACTGACTTATTCGTTGTCTTCATTTTCTCCCCTTCTACGTACTCTTCAAAATACGGTAACCAGACTTAAACCGTCAACAACCACAAGTACTTCCGAAAAAAGTTAACAATAACCTCTAATTTAAAAATTGAAAAAAAATTAAAACAAATTTTTAAATTGAATTGAGTATTTTGGTGCTTGTCGTACCATACTCAGCCTACCTTAATTTAACACTGTAGATCTTTCTTCTATTGACATTTCTCCACTGGCTTCTGGATACTTCTTGATCAAGTTTCCCCTCCTGCATCTTTAAGTATTAAATGCAAGTCTCTATCTGAAGTTGGTCCCCCTTCTGCCCACTTTGAGCTGTCAATGTTAGTCCTGTCCATATTTATCTTTTCTTTTTCTTTCCATTCTAACTTCTGTCTTATCCTGTTCCATATCCCTCCTGTATTATATTTTCCTAAATTATTTCAGTAGTCATTAAGCTGGCCTCCCTGAGTCCGGATTTGCCTGTATCCTCTACAAAGCTGTCAGAAGAATCTTTCTATAATAGTAGTCATACTCTAGCTTGAAACTTTAAAGTGGTTTTCTTAACCAGTTAATAAACTTCTCAGCAGCAAGAAACATGAAAGATTTTGCTCTGCATCCTCAGCATGTAGTTCACAGAGGGCATTCAATAAGTGTTTAAGGAAGAAAGAGAAGGAGGAACAATTGTTCAGACGATGCCAAATTACTGTGAATAATGAATTTTCTCTTCCTCTTGAGGTAAGAAATTAGAAAAAGAGCTTTAAACAAAAGGTTACAACTCTGGTATTCCCAACTAGTGGTTAAAACCTTGCAAATACAAAAAGTTGAGCAAAGTGGACATTAGAGGGTTTAATGAAATTAATTTAAATATTGATATAAATAATATATGTATATATTCATGTACCTGCATATATGCATTACACATCTACTAGAAGCAGGAAACAGCAAAAACATCAATAATTACTCCTTTTCTTCCTCCTCCATATTGTATTCAAAGAAACCAGTATCAGTGAAAAGGAAAGAAATAGGAGAGTTAGGCAAGGGTAGCAGATTTCTGCAGGGGAAAACTGGGATCAAGGGGGAATTTCTCATTTTAAATAGATGAGCATATATTAATGCTATTGGTAAGATTCCATTAGAAATAGAACAAGTGAAAGGAAGAGAAGAGATAATCTTACACATACTTATGACATCTAATCTAGACATATTCTTAAGTGTTTTTAGATGCATTTAGAAACTTGTCCTATCAATAGAGAGTAATCCTTAGAAAGACAACACAAAGGTATGTTTTACCTAATTGTCAGTATGTATAATCTTTTAAAATGATCATATTTAATATTGTAGATTATTTTGTGTTTCCTGAACAGGTCATGAGGTACAAATATTAATGTATTTATTTGAAAGTGAATATAGCTTGTTTACTCACAATGCAAACCACTATGAGAAAATAATTTTCCTGTATAGCAATCTTCTAATGAAAAAAGCCATATAGCTTTCATTTACACTCTTATTTGTCCAAAGGTAAATTTTTGGGGGCCCCTTTTAAATCAAGGATTTCCATTGTCTATGCATTTTAAATGTTTTAGGAGCTTTTACATATAAAATAGTTTCATTAAATTGTTTTTTTGAGTGCTTTAAGCAGGGATGGTCTAGAAAAAACGTAATATTAGTAAAAATGACTTATTTATGGTACTAGACATTTATTTATGAATAAATGGAAAATTTTCTACTTATGGTCGAACATGAAACAAGATGTTAACATATTTCCATGGACTTCCTCATGATAATTTTTATTTCTAAATTTATGAAGGCAAAGATGAACTTAGATACAGAAAATCTAAAACATAAGACATCATGTTTCATTCCTAAACACAATATAATTTTCAGGGCCAAGGAAAACATATATTCAGCTTTGACAGAAGAATTCAAATGTTAATTTCATACCAAGAAATAAAGTTGTTTGTTGTCACTGAAATTCAAGGAGTAGAACCTCTCTGTAATTCTTCACAAGACCTACAGCTGGATTATTAGAATAATATCAGTTATATATACTCTGCACCCTTCATCCCCAGCTGAACACTAAAATAAAAAATGAAATGGATTGTGACACAAATGATAGTGTTTGCATGTCTCATTGTTCATGAATTTGAACTATTACTGTCTATTGATAAGTGTCCCTGTGTGTATTTAGACTAAATATATCAAACTGTTTCTTAAACTACTTATATAAAGGGCCACTGAGCTCAAAGTTGTATATTATAATCCTTTCTTTCCTGAAAACAATGACAATATTACAGTGGAACAAATATGATAAATATTGCTATTATGTGTAGAGCTAGAGTTACATTTCATAGTAAGAAATAATAAAGTCAATGTTACTTTATATGACTTTTCCATATGACTAATGAACACATCCAGAAGTTAGTAAGAGTCATGCTAAACATGTGATTCAAATGATAACAAATATATTCATTTATTTTAAAAAAAAAAAGATTACCCGCTGTACTAAATTTAAGAGACATGATGTGTAATGGGTATGGTTTAAAATTTCTTGATGAAATAAGGAGAAAACTGAATCTAAAATTCTTAATTATAGTTAAATTCAATTTGTGGTTTAAATGAAGCAGTCTATGATAATTCTCACTGTTCAAACTGGCACACAGTACTTTTCAAAAGGGTATGCTGTGAAGGAAGAATATGTAATTTGGCAAACGTTTTTGAATCCGATAATAATTTCCTAAGACATAAATTATACAAAGGTATTATTCACATAATAAAAACTACAGAAATTATAGCTCCACAAAAATCTTGTAAGCTGGTGTTAATAGGCAGAAGATGCAATAGGGAGGTCACTCAAAGCAAATTCTACAATTACCTTGATCTATGGATGACACATATAACACAGGCAATGGATTCAGATGGACCTGAGTTTAAATTCAGGCTATTCCACTGACCAGCTCTGTAACATGGGACAGTAGCCTGGGTCAGTTTATCCTACTCCTGCCTCAGTTTTCTTTTTATTTATTTCTTTTTTAAAATTTTAAAAATTTTATTGGAATATAGTTGATTTACAACGTTGTGTTACTTTCAGGTATACAGCAAAGTTATACATATATTCATTTTTTTTCAGATTCTTTTCTCATATAGGTTATCACAGGATACTGAGTAGAGTTCACTGTGCTATACTGTAGGTCCTTGTTGGTTATCTATCTTATATATAGTATTGTGTGTATGTTAATCCTAAACTGATTAATGCCTCCTACCGACATTTCCCCTTTGGTAACGATAAATTTGATTTTGATATCTGTAAGTCTGTTTCTGTTTTGTAAATAAGTTCATTTGTGTCATTTTTAAAATTAGATTCCACATATGAGTGATATCATATGATATTTGTCTTTGTCTGACTTACTTCACTTAGTATGATAATCTCTAGGTCCATCCACCTTGCTGCAAATGGCCTTATTTTGTTCTTTTTTATGGCTGAGTAATATTTTATTATTTATAATTACCACATCTTCTTTATCCATTACTCTGTCGATGGACATTTAGGATCCTTCCATGTCTTGGCTATTGTAAATAGTGCTGCAAAGAACATTGGGGTGCATTTATCTTTTTGAATTATGGTTTTCTCCAGATACGTGCCCAGGAGTGGGATTGCTGGATCATAAGGTAGTTCTATTTTAGTTTTTCAAGGAACCTCCATACTGTTCTCCATAGTGGCTGTATCAATTACATTCTCACCAACAGTGCAAGAGGGTTCCCTTTTCTCCACACCCTCTCCAGCATTTATTGTTTGTAAACTTTTTCATGATAGCCATTCTGACTGGTGTGAGGTGATACCTCATTGTAGTTTTGATTTGCATTTCTCTGATAATTAGTGATGTTGATCATCTTTACATGTGCTTTTGGCCATCTGTATGTCTTCTTTGGAGAAATGTCTATTTAGATCTTCTGCTAAGTTTTCTTACCTAAAAATGAGCCACATGAAGATTCAATGGGTAGTGCAGGTAAATGACGTAGCACTGTTCTAGCACATAAAGAATGTTCTAAGAAAGTTGGCTTTTTTTAAGACATTTAAAAAAAATTGATGTTAGATGCATTGGATATGGTATGTTTAGTAATATAATACTCTTTTATATTTAGTTCAATATTATAGTTTTTAATTTTGAACTTATTTTATATTTGAGTGATTGCTAAAAGTGGTTTCAGCTCTCCAAATTTATTATATTAATTTCCCATTTCATCTCTTCCATAGATAAATTTTTTTTTAATGTGACACATACTTTTAATTTTATTTATTTATTTTTGGCTGTGTTGGGTCTTCGTTTCTGTGCGAGGGCTTTCTCTAGTTGCGGCGAGCGGGAGCCACTCTTCATCGCGGTGCGCGGGCCTTTCACTATCGCGGCCTCTCTTGTTGCGGAGCACAGGCTCCAGACGCGCAGGCTCAGTAGTTGTGGCTCATGGGCCTAGTTGCTCCGCGGCATGTGGGATCTTCCCAGACCAGGGCTCGAAGCCGTGTCCCCTGCATTGGCAGGCAGATTCTCAACCACTGCGCCACCAGGGAAGCCCCCATAGATTAATTTTTAACTGCTTTTTTAAATAAGAGAATTTTTAAATTGTGAGTATTTATATTTGCTGCATACTCTGTCAAGCTGTGGTGGTTGTTAGGCTGCCAACGTAGGTATTTAAAGAAAGTAGGACTAACCCTTGACTAGATGGATGAAGTTAATTATAAACCTGCCAGCCTTCATTTACCACGCTGGTATATAACTAGTATGAGTGCAAAATCTCTTGTTATTCTCTCTTAAAAGTGTAGCTTTTGAATAATAAGGACTAAAACAATCAAAAATTTATACAAGTGTAACTTCTCAAATTTTACAGAGGTCCAAGAATCAGGGAGTGTTGTCTTTCAGAAATAAGATGTTTCAAGGTGAATAATATTTTAGTCCAGTATAAGAAAGATTTATTTTTAAGAAATCAGAGGTGTTTCTTTTTCTGCAAAGTGTATGTCATGATATTATGAGCATACATTATTAGAAATGATCAGAAATGATTCACATATTTTCTTTCATATTTAAGTGATACCTTCCTTGTTTTAAAGATAAAGAATCTGTAATTTAGAAGTAAAGTCAAGTTTCCAAGGTCAGACAGAAAATGGTCTACTGGAATTCGAAAATAATTATAATTCCAAAGCCTTCATTTTCCTCCACTTCTCTATAGAGCCCCTGCAAGCCAATGAACCAATTGTTATATTATTACTTAAGGAAATATTGAGATTTTGCCAGTCTTAATATGGGTTCTCATGGTTAATTTTATTCACCAGTGTAGTGAAATTGTTTCATGGAATCATCATGCTTTGATTTTGAAAATGTAACCTGGATAGTTCAAATCTACAGCTCACAAATATAATTATTATTTACCACTTTCCTTATGCTTTGTAGGCATATTGTAATTATCAGTTATTCTTTAAAAAAAACCTTTTAAAATAAAGTGGTAATACTTTCTTCATTATAGACATGAAGAAATGTGATATCCAGAGGTGAAGTGATTTGTTAAAGCTCAAATAAAAAGCCATGGCAGAGTCAGAACTAGAGTCCTTATTTTTTACTAGGCCATTTCCTACAGCAGATTTAGACACCTTGGGAAAGAGAGAGGGAGGGAGGGAGGAAGGGAGGGAAGGAGGGATAGATAGAAAGGCTGAGAGAAATTAAAAGGAAATATTTTAAAACCAGGGCAGAGTCAAAAGAAAGTTAGTGGTCTTTAACATCAATAAAAGCTGAATATGTTTCTAGTGTAATCTTTAAGGAAAAAGGAAGAAAAAGGTCACATTTGAAACACACAAAGAAAAGTAAATTACTTTACAACACCAGAAATAGATCATGATATAGAGACATGTGAAAGAGAGGAAGAATGATTATATGAGAAAGTCATGCAGGACTTTGAGACAGTGAGGTCTATTTGAAGTCCAGTGCTCAAGTAGGGAATCCACTTTTAAAGGCTTCTACAGGAAAAACTGTCTCGAGCCAGAACACAGGTGCTCTGATATCAATAAGGCAAATAGGCATGACAGCCTTAGAGTTTTCTGAAATCTGTATGATAATCTATCTTCCATAGCTTGGGAACATGGAGGTAGTTCATAGTGATTTATTTAACTCATTGAAAACCTTTCCAACCAAACTTGCTACTCCCATCTTTCCATAATTTTTTTTAAGTGTCTCTCTAAACAGTTAATTAACAAGTATTTTTGGGAGTTAAGTGGCTAGCAAGAACACTAACATTCTTCCTGTTTAATGTATCACCAGACAAGTCTCTGGAAATATTATTTTATGGATTTCTAAAAGATATTTGTGATATAACTGAGTAATGATATCAGAGACAGAAATTAGCAATATGGATCAAAGAAGCAGTGCACTGAGAGGGCAGCACCTGAAAATCCTACTGAATCATCCTAATCTAGATATTTTGCACAAGCCAGATCCTTAAAAGGAGACTGAGTAGAGTTTAGAAATCTGTGACTTTAAAAGGCATCAAGTAGGAGTTAACAAAATTTCAAACACCTGAATTCAAGAAAAAAATGTTATAGAAAAAAGAATTATTTTATTTGAATTCTAGGAGAGATGATAAATCTTTCAATAAATTAAAGAAATTGACTTTTGGATCTTGCCTGGAAAATATTCAAAAGTAACGGCTGAAAGTGAAAAAAGAAGCAAAGATAAGGGCTTTGAGTTGCAATTTTAGGTTTATTATCCTCTTTATTACTAGTTGGCTTTGTGACCTTAGAAGAGAAACTTAGCCACTCTGAACATTATTTTTGAATCCATTAGATAATTATACATATCTAATGATATTGGTACAGTAATTTTATTAGATAATGTGTGAAATTGCTTTGCAAATTGTATACTACTTACAAGTTAGCTGTAACAAACTCAGAATGTTGTGAATCCTTAATTCCAAAACTGGCTTGAAATCCACTACTTAGAATATTTTGGGTGCCTGATTTTCAAGCTATAGATGAGGCTTCCAGAAGTTAGGTGTTTCACGATTTTGTTTCACCCTTTGATGGGTTTTAACTACTTCAACAAAAAATTGTTAATAGCTACCCAGAAACTATCTGTGGATAGTTTCTGTGGAACTATCGTTTTTAGTTCCACAGAAGATATTGAAAAGTTTTTACTAACAGTTAAAAAGTAGAGTGTCTGACTTGGTTAAATATTCTGTAATAGACTAAGCTTCTTATCTTGGATTTGCTTTTTATGAGCTAATACAGACTTTTATATGTTTACCTGAGATAGAAATTTTAAATATATATATTCTCTTGAGGTAAACTTGGATATTCAGGGAACAAATGCCATTTCTGGGTCACATATGAAAGGTAGTTGGAAGAGTTTTGGATTTTTTTTTTCCATCTGGTTGATATAGAATTAGTAATGTAATGGGTTTGCACCTGGAACTTTCTTCTCATTGCAAAATATTGGCAGTTATTGAAGCAGCAGGTTGCAGGACGTGTAGCTTCAGTTCCCGGAAATACTCCGACCACACACAGACTTTGATATGCTACAAACAGGAGTGCTCTATGTAAGGGAATGTGACTGAATTGTGCCTCTGCAGGGTTGGTGTCAACAGGAACAGAGTAAGAGTCCTTGTCACGTAAATATATTTGGCCTGAACTCTGCCCAAATGCCAGGGCTCTTTCATTTCTCATGGATTTTATATAGAAGCCCACGGGTAAAACAGCTGTTGTTTTGCAGGAGCTGGTATACAGCTTTAGGCAAGGGATATTAAAAAAACAAAACTAAACTAAACGTATTTCAAAGAGAGTATCTCTTTTAACAATAGGTGAATTTATAATTCAAATGTTTGATACATCAAATTAAAATATATAGATAAACTAGCAGTTCCCTACAAAATGGACTACAAAATTACACTGTAATCATTTATTCTCTATGTCTTCATTTTAATGCCACTTGGATTGTTTATTAAAAACCTGCCTATAAACCAAGTCAAGGGTTAGTTGCAAAATCAAATCGTAAGCTACCAAGTTGCTAAGGTGTTGAACATCTTCTCTTATATCTCTTGGTTTCAAAGATAAATAATTTGAATTCTGGAATTCAAAGATAACCATTCTCTTCATCTTTTGAAAATGTAAAGTTTTGGAGCATGAAGATAATTCAGCATTTTGTCATGGATCTAAAGGATGATTCTGTAGACTTAAAAGAGTACAATGACCCTAATGACCTTGAGCACCATGTACCAGGGTAACAGATGACTATATGGGTTTACATATTTCTTTTTTGAGGGGCATGTGGTGAAGACATAAATCCTGATTTAATGAGTACTATTTTAATCCAGTGATGCCACAGCTATTTCTTCCTTATATCTTAAATCCCAGTAGTTGGTGAAAATATTAATGTCTTTGGGATATTTTAAGCTAAATGCAAAAATCATTGAAAATTTTTCTGGAAATTAAAATTTCCCTAAATTTTTCTGTAACAACCTTCTTAAAAATTTTTTTTTTTTTGCGATAGTATCATTCATTCACAAAACTAACAAAATTAATGAACAACTCCCATAAACTGTATTATTTCCCTTTATTTCTAAAGTATTTCTAAAGCAACTAGCTAAGGCTGAGCTTATCACACTTCAAAAGATACTCTTTTTTTTTTTTTTAAATCTTGTTTTGAATCATCAGCTATTTTGTAAAGGTCAAAATATATTAATTAAAATGTACTTAGTAAATCTCTCCAGAGCTTAGTTTTGTCTGTTTAGCTTTTTAAAATGCCTGTGTGTTTATCAAGTAAGATAAAATATGCTTTACAAGGAACAAGATTTTCTGAAAAATGACCTTAAGGGAGGATCCTGGGTGGCCCAGACCACAAGTTGATAGGAGAGCCCAGCTTCGCTTCTCCCAACAGCAGGGTTGGTGCCCAAGCTTAGTTTCCCACAGCACTCTGGGCTTCTTCAACTTGGCAGGGGTATTTGTAACCACAGACAGGCTCCAATAGCCTGATTGTTCCACAATCTCCAGGTACAGAGCAGCTGGCTTTCCCAGCAATTCCTCTAAACAGCTGCCACCTAAATCAATACTGCCTGACGTCAAGCTGCCTATGTATTCTCCAAATGTAAAGTAGCGTTCCTTTGATTGCCATATTGAGGGAGCTCACAGTGGGAAAGTGTCTTCCCCACTAGGTGAAAGCCACACCACGTCCAAAGGACGGCCTGGCCCTGGCACCCCTCTCCGTGAGTTGGTAGAGGAACCAGGGGATCTTCATGCTGCTAACCTGATCTTGTAATTTTTCCCTTTTTCCAAGAAAGCCTGTTCCTTAACCCAAGCCAAAATTCTGTGTGACAAATGGTAGCCCTAAAAGGACCCACCTATCCATGATAATACATTTTTTCTTAATGCCATAAATATTACCCTTTTTTTGAGAAAGTTTCTGTTTTCAAGGAAAATATGATTTTAAAAATGTGGACAAGTTTAGTCATATATAATCTAAATTTCTTGATGAAATTAAAACCATAGGAAGAAAAGATCTTTGTTGAGGAAATTTCACTTCATAAGTGGACAATTTCTGTAAACAGTTCTGTAACTATTTCAAACATACAAATAACTTGAGAGGATAGCAGCCACTTTTACTCTTTGTAAAAGGAAAATCAATACTAGACACAATGCTAAGAGTCTATGCAAGTGATAGCAATGTGAAAAACTGACCAGGTGTGGCTATGGAGAGCATGTGCCCTGCCAAGGGGAGTCAGACAAGCTTCTTAAGTTCTATCTGACCTGTGTTTATGTGAATTTTTTTAAAAGGAAACACTGCCTTATTTTAGACACTTTGGGCCTATAAAGCAAACAACATCACATCCCTACATGCAATTTTAGGAAGATTAAGGCCAGCTGGAATATTTTGTGACTCTTTCAATATGCAAAAATTGGTATATTGTACCTTTTTAAAGAATTTCTATTCCAAATGAATGATTTTAATACCTTTAAAGAGTGATTAACAAATTAAAGACATTGTACTAATTTTCAGTTTTCAAAACTAATGTTTTAACAAGAATCCTTTTGATATTGTTAAAATAAACCAAAATGGAGACCAAGCTTGAGAATCCCCCAAGCAGACAAAACCATTTAAGACATGTAAGCAAAACCACATCTAGCTTATTGCATGAATGTAAGTGAAACTTAACTTAGTTTATTTCTTAGAAATACTTGTATTTGTCATAAAAGAATCTTAAGTCATCCTCCTAAAATGGTATGAGATCATCACTTTTAACCAATCCCCTGCTGTCTGGAAAACCCCATTCTAATAACCAATCATTATAAAGGTTAAGCAACTAACCTTTCAGGTTATAAGCCATCCTGTTACATCATGCCCCTGAGCTTCATATCAGTTTGGATTTGAAAGTTCCCAGTTCTCAAGCTTTTCTTAGGTACACAATATATCCTTGCAAAATAGTATTTTATTTATCTAGTGTTTTAAATTTTGCTATTTCTGGATTTTTGACGATATGCTTGCTGACCTAAATGAAGACTGTTAAGGCAATATATTTATTACACTAGAGAACAGAGAGTCAAATTACACAGGTGTTATATCACTGTCAGAAAATTAATTTATACTAAAAAATGTAATGCCTCTCAGATTTAAAGTATGTTTTCAGATATATCTCCAGAAAAGTCCATAAATAGGAGAGAATAACTATAGCTACAAGTATTGTAATGTATATTAAAATATATAATTTAAATATGTTTTCTTAGTAAAGATGAAAAGGGGAAAGTTTTGGTAGAATTCAAGAAATAGATAAATAGTTTTTAATTTTATTTTTGTTTTAGAAATAAAGCTAATTTTTGAGCTTAGCTCTCCCATTAAATGTGGAGAGGATCCCTATAGATTTATGTTGTAGCTATTGAATTCAAGAATATATATCTGCTTATATCACATGATCCAATATACAAAATATAGGTACATTCTAATAGCACATATGAAATAATAGATTATTGGTAAAAATGTGTGAGCTTTTTCAGTATATTGTGTAATATATCAAATATATTACTACATAGCATGCATTAAAAAAAGCAACAACAATTTTAAGAAGTATATTTTGAAATTATGCTGAAGCAAGTGAAATTTTGCTAGTGTCAAGCAATTAAACTTTGATCCTGGTAGAAAGATTCCATTTCAAAATGCAAATTTGGAGGCCTCTGCAACTTCATAAAACTCTTGGTAAAGTTTTGGTTTCTAAGAGCAAAACCTTACTTGTATCTAGAACAATTATACCAAGTGTTCTGTCCAGTTTAATAGAAAATGCAAAGCTGAATGTACAGAAATAAAGTTTCAGCTTGACTTTGATTTGATGAAAGCAGTCAAGTTTCTAATTCCAGTTCAGTGTGTATTTGGATCTGGCTTTTCAGTTCACTAAGCTCAGCTAGTAAACCATACAAATTATCAGTAATTTGTCAGCATTTGATAAATGACTTAATGCCAGTGAGCTGCCACTGATCCTATGTCATCTGCCTCTGCCTGGGTCAGCACATTTTCCTAATGCTCTAAGAACCTTAAAAAAGACAGTATAATAAAAATCATTTACTTAAGACCTTGACCCAAGTTTTTCCAGTAAAATGTGCTTAATATGAAAATAGTACATTATGTAATATAATATGTTTGACTATGATAATCTACAGTTAACAATAATGTTAAACTACTAGGAAACATGTAACAAGCAAGAAAAAAAGATAAAGCATTCATTATTCATGCATTTCTTTCAAAATAATTGTTTACCAAGCACTAGGATTTTTTTTCTTCCAGTTATCTTATTTTCTAACATTTTATTCGTAACTTACTTTAGCATACTTACCCATACAGATGATTAGTGTAATAATGAACAAAATGGGTCACTGGTCTATCACTATATAGATTAACTTCTAAAACAGAAAATCTCCATTTTAATATAACAACCACTGCCTATTAACCTTGTTGTTGTTTAGAAGAGAGGCTACAGAAAAATGGCATGAATGACTGACTTAAACTGGGCTCCGTGAAAACACAGGCCCTGAAACCAAAGCTTTCATCATAATGCTTTATTGGAAGGATGCAATCCCAAGAAAAATGGACTGAAAAATTGGAAAAGCAGGGAAGAGCAAATATAATGTGGTGTGTTAACCAGCTGGCTACAGCTTCGCAATAAACACATCTGCCTTCTCAGCCAAGTACCGGGTCTCCAGAGATGCATTATGGCACCATCGAGTTTCTGGATGGTCCTAGATTCCCTTCTAACTTGCTCAGAGTCACTCCAAGAGACATTACCTCCCTGGCACTTCTGTGTTCTGTTGCACAGCCCTTCCAGGCACCCGCTGAAGAAGAGATCTGCTGTGCATGCAGTATGGTCAGGGAGAACGCAGAGGCAGTCTCTCGTGTCAGCCAGCCCTATGTGTGAGGGCTTCTAGTTCTATGGTGGCTGCAGCAACACAGAAGGCAGCTGGGGTTTTTCAACTACTGTGATGGCATAAGCCAAAGGAAGGATTATTTTGACCTAGAAATAATGCAATTGGCTAAAACTTGTCAGGGTGGCAGGTAAGCATATCTGGAATAAAGAATAAACTTCGCCTGGTATAATGGTACAACTCAATCCATAATGATTGAAGCAAAGAGGTCAATGTATATCACTTTCAAAATTGAAGGACATAATGCAGTGTAACGATCTATAATTTTAAAAGGAAAAATAAAGGTATGGGAAGAGAGGTGGTGAATATCAGGGAGAGCAGGAAAGAGAAAATAAGCATGAAAATTTCAGATATCTTGCACTTGTGCTCAGAGTAAGAATACATTTGTTGCTGAAATTTCTCTTCGCCTCTTTGCAAATGGGAGTGAGAAATGTTCCCACAGAAGACTAACCAACTAATCTCATGTCCGTGGGGTATTTGGCTCATAATACACTCAAGTTGATTTCCCTGTGCTACTTTCATTGTAGGAATCACTTCCGTCTCTTCTTATCCTGATTTCTTTCTCCTGAGGCTGTCTCAAAAAATAAAATGAAATAAAATAAAATAGGCACATCTTTGTAGGTTGTTCTATTCCTGATATCTTCCAAATTAGCATACCTCTTTAAAATTTTATATCCCTCTTTGTAGTTTTTTGGTTTATTTATCATGTTGTTGAATATAATGCACATATAGAAAAACTAAAACCTAAGACAAAAAATGAACTGTCAGTCTCCTGATATGGCCTCTCTCAATCATTAACCCTTCTTCCATCCTATAATTGTAAGTAATATAATAAAAGCAATGTTCCATACATATATATGCGTATATATGTAATAAGCATAATCTTATATCACTGTAGATTAGTTTTGCCAGGATTGTCTCTTTATATGTATAGAATCACACACAGTTTGTATTCTTTGTGTCTGATTTCTTTGCACAAAATTATGTTGGTGAGATCCACCTATGTTTTACATGTGTAGCTCATGTATAGATAGTAGTCCTTACTGTAGATATGTAATATTACATTGTGTGAAAATATCATTATTTATATATCCATCCTACTATTGATGGATATTTGGGTTTTTACCAGTGTTTAATTATTATGAAGCATGCCATTATGAAGAATCTATACATGTCCTTTGATACATATGTGTCTGTGATTTTGTTGAATATATCTCCAGGAATAAAATTATTGGGTGACAGTATATGAATATCTTTTAACTCAGTGAAAAATGCCAGAGTTTTCCATGATATTTGTAGCAATTTACACTCTGATCAGGAGTGTTTGAGTTTCTACTGCTTTTGCTAAAACTTGGCCTTCAGACATTTTGGGACCATTTTGCTGCATGTTTATTGGTACATATGGACTGGTTTCACAGTGTGATTTTATTGGTTTGAGTATCTTTTCATAACTTTATTAATCATTTACATATTCTGTTCTTTGAAGTGCTTGTTCAAAACTTTCCTCTATTATCCTATTGAGTTATCTGTCTTTTTCTTATAGATATTTTGGGGTTTATTTTATTTGGATAATAGTTTTTTGTTGGTCAAATATTATGCAAATGTCTTCTCTTATTTTCTGAATTGACTTTTCTCTTTCTCAATGGTAGCTTTTGATGCCCTGGTCAATTTATTAGTACCTTTATTTATGGAAAGCAATATTTGTGCTCTGTTTAAGAAATATTTTCCTACACAAGGTTATAAATATATTCTCTTTTAGAAGCTGAATGGTTTTACCTTTCATATTAGAGCTATAATTCCTCTAGGACTGTTGTTTGGAAGAGAGTGACCGGGATAAGCTTTATTTTTTCCACTTTTAAAAAGTATAATTGATATAAAAGAAACTGTACATAAATAAAGTATATATTTTTATGAGTTTGACATTTGTATAAACCTGGGAAATTATCACCACAATGAAGACAATAAATACATTGTCCACAAGAGTTTCTTTATGCCCTTTTGTAATCCATACACTTCTCCATCTCAGGGGCCACTAGTCTTTTTGTGTCACAGTGGATTAGTTTATAATTTCTAGAATTTTATATAAATGGAATCAAATAACATGTAGTGTTTGGGGTTTTTTTTGACAGGCATCATTCATCTGATATTACTAGTTTAAGATTCATTCATGTCACATTTGCCCATTGCTTGCTCCTTTAAGACTAAGTGGTAACTCATTGTTACCTGTTCATTTTCTTATGAGCATTTAGTTTGTTTTCAGTTTTGTCTATAAACATTCAAGTGTAAGTCTTTGTATGGCCATAGATATTCATTTATCTTGTGCAAACACCTAGGGGTAGAATGTAATTGTACTATTTTATGCTTCTACAAGCAATGCAGGAGAATTGCAATGGCTTTGCCCAATTATTCTAGCACCACTTGTTGAAAACATTATCCTTTCCTCATTAAATTGTCATGGCACTTTTTCCAAATCTGTTGAACTTATGTGTGTGAATCTATTTATATACTCTCTACACTGTTTTTCATTTTTCTATATATTTTTCTTTATGCCAATATGACACTGTCTTGCTTACTGTGGCTTTATCATAATTCTGAAATCAGGTTGTAAAAGTCCTCCAATTTCGTTCTTCTTTTGACTATCCTAGAATCTTTATCTTTTCATATAAACTGTAGGACCAGCTTGCTATTTTTTTTTTTTTTTTACCAAAAAACCTACTAAGATTTTAATCAGAATTGCAATGAATTTTGGGAGAATTAACAAAAATCACAATATTGACTCTTCTACTCAGTGTGCATCATATACCACTCCATTCATTTAGGTTGTCTTTAATTTCTCTCAGCAATTTTTGAGAGGTTTCAGTATACAAATTTTGTCCATCTTTTCAAATTTATCCTAAGCACTTAATGTGACTGTACTTAATATGTTTATTTCAATTTCCTTTTATTCATTGCTACAATATAGCAATACAATTTATTTTTATAAAAACCTTATAATTAGCAAACTTATTAAACTTATTCTGTTAGCTCTTTGTAGATTACTTAGATTTTGTATATAGATAATTATGTCTTTTTTTAATAAATACAATTTTACTTCTTTTAAAAATTTTTTGGTTTGGTTTTATATTTATTCCTTTTCTAATGCCATATACAGTTCTGTACAGTCATGATGAGAAATGGCAGGAACCAACTTCATTTCCTTGTTACTATCTAAGGTAGAAAGCATTCAGTAGAGATTTTTTGCTAATATGTGTGGTTATTGCATCATCTTTACCAGAAAGTATCATCAAAATTATATGAATCTTAAGGGGAGACTCTTCCTTAACCAAACCTTGTGAATCTGGATGAGCTGAAAATATTCTTTTCATCTTTATTTAATTGTTTATGTTAGATGAGAATATTTGCAATTACCTAAACACATTAGGCTGGTTAATTTAAACTATTCTAAGATTCCTGACAACAGGAAATTTCAACTTTAGTTAAGAATATGTTAGAGGCAGGTGTATTCATACTCACAAATTTTTTATCTATAGTTTAATATGGCCTAAGAGAAAAACTGACTGATCCTAGAGATTAATTGTACACTATACAGGACTGAATAATGTCATACATCCAATAGTGTCAGTTGATGCAAACTGTGCGAGAAGCTGAAGGAGATTGTTATTCTGTGATTAATGGGCTGATACATTCTTTTAATACCTATCTCAAAAAAAAGCTAATATCATTTTGCATTCATGTGGGACAGATTTCATAACACATTTATTGTTCTCTCACAGGGATTTCGAATTATCCTGTTTGTTGTCACAACACAGGAAAAAAAAAGACTGCGATTGTATTTGTTATTAATTATGTTGATAAAATGATGTTTAGATCTCAAGATGAAGATCAATCTAAGACCAAGTTACAAATGTGTGGTAAACACTTAATAACAAAGTCAGGCTAATTAATCTGACTAAAGTACAAGGCCCAGTGCAAATAGTAAAATCCTTAGGCATAAGTTAGTTGAAGTGACTAGAAAAATTTGACTTTATCTTACAGTCTCCATCTCTATTGAAATTCCCCATCTGTTCATGAATGTTGTGTACCATTTCCATTAGACCCTTTAACCTGTTAATCATAGTTATTTTAAATTCCTTACCTGATAGCTCAAACATCTGGGTCCGCTATGAGTCAGCTTCTGTCATTGTTGACAGTGGTTATGTATGTGTGATAATTTTTTATTCTTGCCAGGGAATGTCACATCTTCTTTTATACTAGGCTGCTAGTGTGGGGTTTGATTTACTAATCTAGTCATGGATTAAGCCAGGTTTGGATTTTGTAGTGGTTGTGGTTAACTTTAGTGCACAAATGGCTTTACATTTCTCTTGCAGCTGGGGTGATGGAGGGTTTTTCTCCATGTTTCTGCTTGCTCCTCAGTTTTCAGACTATTCTGTGCACCTGCACTTCAGAGAAAGTCTCTCTTCATCCTCTTGTCCCTTCTCCAGTGCAGTCTCCTATTTCTTTTTCCTGGTGTTTCCTGGCTTGGTGGTGGTGGACAAGCTATGTTGTCTATTATCTTGATCAGTCTCAGAGGTAGGCAGGCTCTTGTCCCTAAGGTCTCAAAGATGCAGCTTTCACAGTGATCATGCCTCTCTTTCCCATGGTAGCCAAACTCTGCCTTGTATCTTTAATGAGTTTATGTAGAGAATTTCCTGCTAGTCCTTCCAAAGTTTGGAGGCTTATAATAGTATTTGGTGTAGGATGCTTGTCACATTTTACCCACAGGGATGGTGGATTTCTTTCTGTTACCCTTCTCTAACTGCCAAGAGTCATCCTCTGCATACTGGCAGTATGGACTTCATTAATTTTCCTCCAGAGCTTAAGGCTTATTTTCTGTGGGTGGAAGTGTCTAAGGGGAACTTTGTGTCTTTCCTGCAGCAGTGGCAGTATACTTCTCTAGGCCTGCACCCCAACAGAGGCCACTTTGCACCCAACATTCTTGTGAGCACCTGCTCAAAGGTCTGTAGAGTAGGTCCTGTGAGTAGGTGTAAACTGCCCTTGTGTCAGTATTTCTCAGTTTCTATCCTTTCACATTAGTTCATACTCAACTTCAAAGCAATATCATTTCTCCCTGTTTGTATATAAATTTAATATCATCCAACTAAAAATGCCAACAGTTTTTTCTAGCTAGACAAGTTAATTTTAATTTTTATATGGATAAATAAATGAGTAGGACAGACATAAAAACATTGAAAATGGAGATAAATTAGGGAGGGGGAGAAAGCTCTGTCATATATTAAAATATATGATAAAGTTGCTTTAATTAAAATAGTACGGTTTTGATGCCTGAATGGTCATATTACCATTGGACCTGAATTGAAAGCTAAGCAATACACCAAATTTTGCATATGACAAATGTGGCCTCTCAAATCACTGGTGAAAAGATGAAAGTCTTAATAAACTGAATTGAGAAAACCAAGAAGATAGCAATATATTTATATATCACACCATGTATTGTGAAGATGTCCACATAGATCAGTCATATAAATGTAAATATTTGAAACCATATAAGTACTAGAAAAGAAGTTATGCCTGATTTGCATTACAGCTTTAAGACTGTGGTCACAAAATGACAGTAGAGAGATAAATTCAATTGATGTATACACGTGTTTATTTATTTGTGTGTTTTTTGGGGGGTGGATATGGGGCTGTATTATTGTTTATTTGTTATGTTTTTTTCCTGTAGAACATATACTCTCTTTTGGACAAATTCCTATCCCTCCCTATTGGCTCTTAGCTAACCTGCTTCATCTACTTTCCTGTAGGGTCCCTGAAGCTATTTTAGCTATCTGATTCACAGATATAACAGGGAGATCTAAAATTCTCTCTGGTCAGGGAATGCTGAGAATTAAAAGTAATTGGAGCATTGAACCATTATTTCTCAGTTACTGTAATATTTTGCAATTTAATTCATGGAAGGAAGAGGTAAATTCTTACTTATCATAATGTCAGTGTATTCATTCTGAAGAAATAGCATAAATATTATTAGTAGTTAAAAACTATTATAGAAAAATTATTTTATAAAATAAATTCATACTTAGTAAGAGGAGTATATTTAATTTTAAATATTTGTTGGGTAAACAGGCACATGCTGGAGTAAAGCACCTGACCATACCCAAACCCACCATCCCTGTCATCCATGGCAAGGAAACCTTCTCCTTCTGCTTGTACACATTTCTTATGTCAGGAGAGCCAATAGAAACTGGAGAAAGGGCAATGAAAATGGCTTGCACTGCTGCCAAGGGATGTGGAACTTGCCAGGCACAAGAAGGAAATAAGGGAACTGGAGTTATGGCAGAGGACTGGGAGATGTGGAAAGTTTAATCTGATAAAATTTAAGTTGGAGTAAGAAAAAAACTACTCTCTCCATCACCTTTTCTCCCTCCTCCCTTCTAGTCCCCAGACATGTGGTTCAGAGTTGAGTTAGGCAGACTGCAGACATTTAAACCAGTATATGCAAAATTAGAATTTGAATGTAGCCTTGTCTTTGGTTTTTAAGAGCTAAATATAGGAGAGTTTGTTTAGTAGAAAGCATCTGGATAGCTATGAGATCTGTCCAAGGTATCAGTGGGAAGACTGGAAGAAAAATTCATTGGAATGTGATTAAAGACAATGGAGGCAAGGCCATGTATTTAGGGATGCAGACATGGCCTTGTCATCAGGGCAAGTTTGAAAGTAAAACAGTATGATTCAGTGAAGAAAGTTTGGTTTTTTGCAAGAATATTATCTAAAAGAGCCATTCATAATTATTCCATATAGAATTTCAAAATTAAAGCATTGTCTTAATTATAATGGCCCAGAATAGTCATTACATGTAGATTTGTGTGGAAAACTCAAATGTATGAGCAATTATTTAATTTTTTAAAGCAGACACAAAGTTTTTTTATGAGTGTTAAAGTAGTAAATGACATTAAAACTTCTCTTTTCCTTAATCACTTAGGCAATAATGTCAGGAAGAAGTTTCGTTACATGATGATTTTTTTCAACAGAATTTGTTATTACTATGCTTTAAAATTTTGCAAAAAGACTTTTTTTTTTAGTGATTCTGTCCTTTTAATCAGAAAAGTGGCTGCCCCTTAGTGATGAAGCCATATATATATCAATATGTTGCATAGATTCTAGAAAACATAAAAATACATTATTTATATGACTAGAGCCACATTGTTGCAGTGCTATCATGCTTAGGGGGATTTCATCTCTAAGAAAATGCTTAGTCTCTAATGAATATTTATATCTCAGTTTCACTCTAATCTTAACAACATTGATGTTTTAACTAAATTCTGGAGAAGCATAAGCGATTAGATGCTTATCAAATACTTATGAGCAGCAAACTACTGACCTAAACAAAGAAATACATGCATTAAATTATTGTGGTGCTTTACAAAGAAAAGTATATAAATAAATCTGAATAAAGTGGCAACAGCATACTTGATTTTTTTTTTTTTTCTACCAGGCTGGTGAATTTAACAGTATTTAATTACATACTTTTTCAAAGAACTGGCACTAGGAAATATTTACTATGAGCGGGTGTGAGGAAAAATATTAAAATTTTTACCTTGTAGAATATTTAGCAATAATAGAGAAAATGTTCTATACTGTGTATTAACCACAGTTAGATGGGAAAGATAAATAGTTTGGAAACTTTATTTTGAGAGGTATATAAGTAAGATATGGAGAAAAGTATAATTTAATAAGTTATGGCACACATAAATATGTATTATAATCTGTATGGTTAGAATGAATCTGGGAATATTATTGTACTTGCAATATTATTTTAACTTTGGGGTTAAAAAATGTACTTAAAAATCACTCCATTTTCCCTTCTCTCCTGCTTTACTGAAGCTCAGAAAAGGTAGGGACTTATTACTTTGTCTGTTTCTGTCTCAGGCCAATCTGCTGAATGAAATACTAAAATCCTTAGAAAAGATGAGAGTAATTTCAGATCAGTCATGTACACACAGAGCAGAGTTCCTGGGAAATTTTAGCTAAGTCATGCTCATACTTTAAAATATAAAATTCCTTATGTGATAGCCATATGGCTTCCATATCTGTTCAGAGATTGATATTCTAAGCCATTCAGTTCACTGGAAATATCAGAGTAGACTGAGTTTTGACTAGACTGTTGTTTCAATACATCAGTTTTGCACAAAAAAATGAAATTATGATAAAACATGTTTACTTATAGTTTGCAAATGAACACATTAATTGGGGTCACACTTGCCAGAAATAGATTGTTTCCACATAGCTCTAATCTTTGATGTTTTTACTATCTGGAATGTCATCAAAGCTTAGCCATTTGAAATGCTCACTGGCAGTACACACTTCTTTTTCAATTCTACATCATCATAATGGTTAATTTAATAATGGGATCCAATTTGCTCTCTGAGTATGAACATTTTAATTATGTAAAATATAAATAAAGAAATCGTCGTTACAGAAATTCTTTCTCTGAAAGGTAAGGCAAACATAAATATTAATTTTTTCTCTCATTTCATCCACCATGTTATTGGTTCTCAGGAAATAATTAAAACAAAGAATTTATTCACCTAGAATAACAAATCATCCAGATCAAATCTAGTAATTTCATAATCTTAGTGTTTAAATATGCATCTAAACATATTATATTGTTGTAACTCTTAAAACCAAATGAAATAAACAGGGTAATAAGACAATAACGTTATATGAAAAGAGATATACGTGAAATAGTAAACATGAAAGTTACTGTCTGTATGATTTATAATGAAGCTGGCAATATGTTTTTACTTCCAGAGACTTCCAAGTAAAGGATAAAGTTATTAACATACTTAGAGTTACAGTTACTCTGGAATGTAATATTTGAGGAAAGGTTTATGAAAATGCAATAAGCACGTATATTTCTCTCTGTGTGTGCTTAGTCTATCATTTTGAGGTATATATTTTTAGATTTGTTTTTACCTTATAATGCTTTATATAATATTTTTTTTAATAAAACAGTATAAATTGAAATCTAGCTCTTCTTTTGGACTCTCCTCTGTGTTCCATACTTGTGTGGTAGATGGTTTGCTCAATATCCCATTTGATTTCTAATTGACATTTTAAATGTAACTTGTCCAAAGCAAATTATTTTATTTACTTCTTCTAGTCACCCCATCTCAGTAAATAACATCACTCATTATCCCTCCTTTTGTTCAGGCAAAAATCAAGGAGTTGTCCTTTACTCTCTATTTTACTTGAGCCATTTATCTAATCTTTGGGGAATTTCTGTTGACTGTGCCTCTGTGGTAGGCATTAATCTAACATGACCCCCATGATCCCCATCTCCTGGTGCTCTTGCTCTGTGTAATGCCCTCCTCTTGATTGTGGGTGAGACTGTGGTTTGCTTCTAGCCAGTAAAATATGGCAAAGATGAGGGATTTTGCAGATATAATTAAAGTCTTAAATCAGTTAATTTTGAGTGAATAAAAATGATTATTTTTTTGGCCCTGACCTCATCAGATGAAAGCATTCAGAAGTGGCATTGAGCCCTCTCTAAGGTTAGAGATATTCTAGGGGATAATGGGATCCAATGAGGCAATTAGGGTATATGTCTAAATACATGTAATTGTTTGAGAGCAGCTCACCAAAAAAAAAAAAAAAAAAAAAAAAAAATTGCCCCTGAAGACTGAAATTCAACCATTCTTGTTTATTTTGTTAGTAAGAATTTGCCTGTATTGAGATGAAATAACTTTGTGAAGGAAATCATATAAGACTTTCCCTTAATTAATTTTCAAACTAAATTAAATTTATATAACACTTAAATGAGATTAAGGAATTAGAGAGAGAGCCTGGTGTTGTTGCATACTTATTGCAGGAAGAGGTAGTCATACAGAATCACAGAGCCATAGAACGGAGGAAAGGGAATTGAATATAAAGATGACCAAGTTCACATTTCTGGCTAAGGGTGGATTCAGTTCCCACACTTTCCTGAAAATATGCCACTATGTACAACTGCCGGAGACAAAACGTCAGAATTCAGAGCTAAATATGTCACAGGACCATCTTAATGTAGTGTTTCTTACATCCTGTGTTCCTAAATCCAGGTCTGTAAGCAGAAAGTTAAACATCTTATTCTAAGGGTGATGAGAGGAGGCTGCTTCCATAAAAATTTAGGGATTGAGGGTTAACAGCATGCATCCGTATTAAGGATGATGAGATTTGCTATTCATTTTAAAATACCTCATTGCTTTTATTATGCAGCTATTTTTGATTCCTAAATAAATGAAACCACGTCATAAATATGTATGTGTGTTTATTCTCAAGGAGAGCCCAAGGGTAGTGGGGAAAATGATTCAAGTGCACAGCCCCTCTCAGTGGCACTTCAGATGGAAACACACATGCACTGGTATAAGGAGGTCAGGCTTTCTGAGAGTTAATATAGAAATCAATATTCTTCTATGTAATATAGGTGCAACATGAAAAAGACATGAGCTCTTTGGCTAGCTTCATGGGAAGGATTGCTCCTTAGGGAAATTATGCTAGCAATTGGTTCACTCATTTTGTTGTTGAATTTTTGTCAGCAAAGTTGTTTGTGCTTTGATCAGCAGCAACTTTTATTTATAATTGAAACCTTTTCAGTACAGGTACCATAGAAATTAAATGATAATGCGAGTGGGTAAGTGCTTCCTGTTTATGAGGTAATAACTATATTAAGTCTAGAATTAACTTGGATATTGAAGTCCCCCAAGGACTTAGTAACTACTGAGTTACTAGGCAAGCCACACTCTCATTCTGATTATCAAATACATTTTGAAAAACAAATTATTTAAACCATAAATTCAAAATAATTTAAAAAAAAAACAATTTATTAGGAAGGCTAGAGATAGCAATTTTTTTTTTTTTTTGACTTGGGTACTGTTTTTGATAGTATACTATCTAAGAGTCATCACTAGTCTGGCAAAACTGTTAGTATGTTTTTAAAAAATATTTTAGCTATTCCCTATATTATATAAGTACCAGACACTGTGCTGGTTTTAAAGGATGCCAAGATAGATGTGCAGAATAATACTACCATGTAATGAGCATTATAGTAGAGAAAAAAAAGTAGAACCATGTAAGTACAAAAGTACAGATGGATATCAGATAGTATTCACAACAAATGTTACACTTGTACTGAGATGTAAAAGATTAGAAGTTTGCCTGGAGGAAAAGTTCTCATTTCCTTTGATAACTCTAATTTTCAAAATTCTTGATTTTGGAAAAGTATATACATTTACACCAAAATGCTGCAAAAACTTTTCCATAAATCAAAAAAAATAATTGTGGTTAGTTTTCCCAGGAAATTCCAATAAATGTGAATAGGAAATAAATGTTAATATCTAATTGATATATTTAAGACTATTAACAATTTGCCTTTTAGGTTTTATTGCACATTTAAATATTTGACCATTTACTTGATAGTTCTCAGTTGAAGCAAGCAAAAATATTGAGTAATAATTACTGAACCGTATAATTTTAATCATGCATACATTTTGAAGAAAAGATTCATGGACAAAGACTAATTTCCCTATGGTTCTCTTCCCTGTTTATCGGCAGTTTAGGTCATTAGTGTTTCCTCCATTGTTGCCTCCTTATAATTTTCTGATTCCAATAATTTTGCTCTTGCTCTGCTTCTCTTCTTGCTAATATATATACGCTTTCCCTAGATGATCTATAACCAATACATTACAATTTCTGTCTATTATCCTTCAGAATTATTCCAAAAATCTTCACTCTCTGCCCTGTACCTATTGCTATTCCCTTATTTCAAGCCTGGGCTATTTTAACCATCTTCTAATTGATCTCCTTGTGACTCTTTTCTCTCTACATTAGTCCATTTTCCGTGCTGCCTGTGTGATCCTCTCAAAACTCTGGTTATATCCCTTTCCCACATAAAGAAGTTTGGTGGTGATCTATTGAACAGACCAGGAGGTCCACACAGCTCCTTCTCAAGCCTCTACTTTTATCTATGACCATCTCTTGACATTCTACTTTGTATTCTTTCTACCCCTGTGCTACAATCATCACTATATTCTGTTCACAATGATAGTCTTACATGATATGCTTGAACATATCATGATGTTCTTTGAAAGTTGCTTGTCCTTCTCCTCTTGAGTAACTCCAGCTCTGACTTCTAATACTTCTTGATTCTTCAGGGAATTTGTCACTAAACTTTCAGTCTTTCACTAAGTTATGCATACCTTCAAATATAATATAATGTATACATTAATGACTTAAATTTTTTGGAAGGAGTTAGGTAGTACACAAACGTGTATGTGTTTGTGTATATGTACATATTGAAAATAAAAGAGATAAGAAGCAAGGAAAAGAACAAAGGAGGAACAAGTGGTAGAGGCAAAGAACAGAAGATAACCTGAGTAATTCAAAACAAAGTTTGGAAACTCTTCATTTTTGCCTTTAATCCAGAGTTACCCAAACATTTGAGTGATGAGAGTAGCAAGTTACGTTGATTTCCCTATAAATAATAACATTACAAAATTCCGAAGTTACATTTCTATGGCCAAATCCACTTAAAATTGGAACAAAGTGCTAAGAAAATTTAGGCAGAATTCCCAGCAGCTTGATTTTGATTATCTAGGCAATTGAAGCAAAAACAGTTTTAATGCTTGAATTAAGCGAGTGATTACCTAAACTCTTCACTTCACTTTAGCTATGGCGACAAACACCTCATTGGCTTTCTCCCTAATCATACTTTTTCTGTCACAAGTCACTAAGCAGTTTCATGTATACATACTATTTAGAAACTCTATTTACTTAACTGGTAAGTTTAATACTGCACAAGAAATAAAGAAGGAGGCAAATTGTTTACATGGCCACATCATTCAGCGTCATTCTAGGAATTAATTTGGTAAATTGTCTCATACAATAGAAATAAATCTGAACACTAAGAAATCAAGAAATTACTTTTCTCATAACAAGAAATAAAAAAACATACTAGTAAAACATCAACCCGCAACATTTTTCCCTCTCTATTCAGATATGCAAGAAGTGCTAACCATGTGACATCCGTGATATTAATAATCTGTATTAGCAAAAACATGTGTCATGGTATTTGAACATAATTAGATTCTTAGAAAGTTCTCATAAATCTTTAAACATTGTAAATTAAGGGAATTATAATTATTCTTAATTTTAGAGGTAAACTACATTAATTAGTTTTGACTCAACTTTATTGTTAATTTTTTTAAAGCACACATTTTCTCTTCTGATTGATTCCCTTTACCGTCCTATTATAGTTTTTAAATTTTTTTCTCACTAATTTAATAAAAGTAACTCATTTGTTTTAGACTTGCCAGCCATGTATCTTACAAGGACTCTGTATTTAGCATCCTGGTAGTTGTAGCATGCATTATATTTCAGCTAACTAGCTTATATGCAAAGCAATGGACTCAGCACAACCTGGCAAGACAAACCTCCTGATAGATGAGAAACACGCACAGATCATTTTCAGTTCTACTTTATCATATTTGAGTGTAACCTTCCTTGAATTTACTTTCTCCCCTTATATAGTATCTTAAAATTATTTATTTTCTTATTGTCTTCTTGATCTTTCTTTTTGTTTTTAACCAGATTTATTGTGAAGTACAGCACATGATGAATACATAAAACCATAAATGTGTTGCTTAACCAGTTATCAAAAAATGTTCAACTATATAAGATCAAGGAATGAAATACTGTCAACAGCACAAAACCTCTCCCCCAGTGTGTCTCTTCCTAATAATTAGCCTCTCCTCTAAAATTAACTGCCCTAACTGACTTTATTGCAATTCTTCTTGCCTTTCATTTTAGGGTACTGTATCAGTCTGCTCAGGCTGCTGTAACAAATTACCATAGACTGAGTAGCTTCAACAAGAAACATTTGTTTCTCACAGTTCTGGAGGCTGGGAGGTCTGCAGTCGAGGTGCTGGCAGATTCGGTTCTTGGTGAGAGCCCATTTCCTGGTTTGCAGACAGCTGTCTTCCCATTGCATTCTCACTTGGCAGAGAGCGCTGCTTGCAAGGGCACTAATCTCATCTTGAGGGCTCTTCTCCCATGACTTAATTACCTTCCATAGGCCCTATCCCTAAATACCGTCACATTGGGCATTAGGGTTTCAACATATGAATTTTGGGGGGAGACAAATTTTTCTAAGTATTCTCAGTTTTTAAATTGTATATAAATGGGGTCATAGAGCATATATTATGCTATATGTCTCCCTTATTTTTTAAACTTTATTCCATAAAAATAATCAATATAATTGTATGTAACTCTTTCAGTCATGTTTATTGCTGCAAAGTATGCCATTGGTGATTATAGCACACATTATTTAACTGTCAGTGAACAGTTTACCCTATGATCTTTCTTGTATATGTTTCCTGGTACAGATAAGCACACCTATCTGTAAAGTATATTCAGGAGTGGAATTGTTCACAGTAGGGTATGTTCACTCTTTCTCTGTTTATACAAAAATGAATGCATCTATCAATCTATCTTTGCAGTTAATACTGGTGTAATTTTAATCAGCAGTAGCTCCCTCCACATCTTCTTCTGAAGGATATGAGTTTTGAGGACTAACCTTTCTACCTGCATAAGTTCTCTAAGCTATTCCCCATCCTGATGAAATACAACAAAGCTCAAAAAGAGAATAGATTGAGTGCAGTAACTCATTGAAATTTGATGATGGAACACGTAACTAAATTATACTACAATGTGTTGCTCTTTTGCTTTTGTTTAATTTTTTGGAGTGTAATTGCTTTACAGTGTTGTGTTAGTTTCTACTGTACAGCAAAGTGAGTCAGCCATATGCATACACATATCACCTCTTTTTTAGATTTTCTTCCCATTTAGGTCACCACAGAGCACTGAGCAAAATTCCCTGTGCTATACGGTAGGTTCTCATTAGTTATCTATTTTATACATGGTAGTGTATATATGTCAATCCCAATCTCCCAATCCATCACATCCCCTCTTCCCCCCTTGGTATAAGTTTGTTCTCTTCATCTGTATCTCTATTTCTGCTTTGCAGATAAGTTCATCTGTACCATTTTTCTAGATTCCACATATAAGCAATATTATACGATATTTGTTTTTCTAAAAAGGAATGAAATAGTGCCATTTGCAGAGATGTGGATAGACCTAGAGACAGTCTTTTTTGCTTTTTAAATGGTTGGTATACTTTTCTGTTATTCTTATGTTAAAGTATTCCATAATAGTACACTTCCATTCTATCTGCATCAAATGCAAAGCAAATTTGAAGCTTGGCCAAGTATGAAATAAAATAAGACACTTGTATTATGGCCTTTACCTCAATTCAATCAAATGATTCAGAGGTTACTGCTACTAAATTAATTGTAATTGAATCAATATTTATTTATTTATTTATGGCTGTGTTGGGTCTTCGTTTCTGTGCGAGGGCTTTCTCTAGTTGCGGCGAGCGGGAGCCACTCTTCATCGCGGTGCGCGGGCCTCTCACTGTCGCGGCCTCTCTTGTTGCGGAGCACAAGCTCCAGACGTGCAGGCTCAGTAGTTGTGGCGCACGGGCCCAGTTGCTCCGTGGCATGTGGGATCTTCCCAGACCAGGGCTCGAACCCGTGTTCCCTGCATTAGCAGGCAGATTCTCAACCACTGTGCCACCAGGGAAGCCCCGATTAATTGTAATTGAATCAATAAATCACAAGTTTCCAACAACTGTTCACTGTAGAGACTAGTATTAGGAATTAGATCTTTGGCAAGAATGTCTGTAGGTTTTTTTTGTTTTTGTTTTTTCCTTACCCCAAATGCTCTTTTGGCAACACTTTTCTTGATTGGGTGTAACAGAAGACAAACACAACCCAGTGTCATCAAGTGAAATTTACCTTGTAGCTTTCTGTTTGCAAAGTTCTTTTCTGACTAAGGGTTACAAAGCTATTACTTTTTTCATTGGCATTTCTTCAGGAGGCTTGCATGAGTAGAGCTGCCTTTCACTATTAGATTTGTAGATATGGGACACAGAAGTTAACTAAAGGTTTCTAAGGGAAATATTTTATTTTTCACCACATCATTTGCATAGTGTAGATATATTTGCATTATATCCATATATTTTAATTTTTTTCTGTTCCTTCAGGGACCTATACGATAGTTTATTCTGCTCATTATTTGAGCCAGTTGAAAATGTCTGGATAAAAAAAGGGATAGCTCTCCTAAAGAGAAATCCTCATCATTTGGCCAATGATCACCTTCCAAAACATAGGCAACAAAGTTGAAAACGTAACCTCTAACTGTTTTGGTTACACGTTGATGTGTCTTTTCTATCTCATTAGAACATACTTTCATCCATATCAAATCTAGACACATTGATAATTAAGGGACAGTTAATTAACTATGTTTCTAAGTAAAACCAAGTGATAAATTATATATTGTATGGTGGCATTTGACTAAACTCACTAATAGCATTAAATTTTACATATTTAACTTAGCCAGAAAAATTTCTGTAAATGTTTTACTGGGACAGTAAGTTCATACAGTAACTTGATAAAATTATTCACTCTTTAATTTATTTTTGCCAAATACAGTGATCAACAATTACCATTGGTAGGAGACAGTGGTGAACCTAAATATAGATATAGACATTTTCAAGGTTTACATGGTTCTTCCTTATTCACTCTCTATGATCTGATGAAGGGAATTTATTTACCCTTGCAAAATCTATTAATTAACCACACAAAATAATACTTATTGAGTCAATGCAGACCGTGTTGCTCTTCACATGAAATCTAATTCCTAATGTGTCCAGTACCTACTGGTTATCTAGACATCCTCATTTTGAGATGACAGCAGATACTTAAACTCCAAATTGTCAAGATAAACTCATTATCCTTTATTCTCTAAATATTTTCCTTTCGTTGCTAATTTACATACCCAGTAACTTAGCCAAATTCATGGGCTTCATCTTTTACTCTTTTCTCCCTCTGTTACTTCACAATAGTCTCTCTGTATTTTATTAACATTCTCTCAGAAGTATCTCTTAAATCCAAGTCTTCCTCTCTGACAATGCCTTAGTTCAGACATTCACCATCTTTTTGTTTAATTATTATACTAGATTTCTACCTGTGCTCACTTCTCCTAGTCTCATCCCCCTCTACACTGCCAGTAGGATGATATTTCTATTCTCTTAATCAGAAAAAAAGTCAAGAATCGTAACAACTTCCTGGGCATATACCCAGAGAAAACCATAATTCCAAAAGACACATGCACCCCCAATGTTCATTGCAGCACTATTTACGATTGCCAGGTCATGGAACCAACCTAAATGCCCATTGACAGACAGATGGGTAAAAAAGATGTGGTACATATATGCAATGGAATATTACTCAGCCATAAAAAGGAACGAAACTGGGTCATTTGTAGAGACGTGGATGGACCTAGAGACTGTCATACAGAGTGAAGTCAGAAAGAGAGAAACAAATATCGTATATTAACACATATATGTGGAATCTGGAAAAATGGTACAGATGAGCTGGTTTGCAGGGCAGAAATAGAGACACAGATGTAGGGAACAAACATATGGACACCAAGGGGGGAAAGCAGGGGTGAGGGGTGGTGGTGGGATGAATTGGGAGATTGGGATTGACATATATACACTAATATGTATAAAATAGATAAATGATAACTTGATGTATAAGAAATAAATAAAATAATATTCAAAAAATATCATAACTTCTGATGACTCTCATCTGCTCTTTACTTGTTTATAAATCCTTATCATTTAATAGACAAAATCCAAATTTACTTTCATTGCAAATTTCCACATTCATGTTCTCTAACTCTTTAACATCATACTTATCCAGCACTTTTTTACCCTGAAATTGGACTATTTGTCCCAACCATGTAAAGTTACATATAGCTTCAAGTTACATAAATCATTCATGGCTTTATATTTCTATATATGTTATCTTTTGTCATGTCTGTTTACCTTCTATCTGTCTGTAATATACCTATCTAACCTGAAATGTTGGCTTATCTTTCATATATATTATGAAAATAGAGTTCAATAATTTGCTAAACATTTGTCGAGTACCTGTAATTAAGAAGTTCTAAAATTGGCACCAGGGATACAAAGAATCGTTTTTAAATATTGCCTATTCATTCAACAAATATTTATTGATTACCAACTCTGAACAAAGCACTGTAGTTGTGGACATTCTAGATAGAGTACATTTCAATGGAGGAGAGATAATATTTGACAGGGAGGGAGAGAGAGATAGAGGGGGGCAGGGGAGAGACGTATGGACGTACGGACACCACCACCCCCCGCCCCTGCTTTCCCCCCTTGGTGTCCCTACGTTTGTTCTCTACATCTGTGTCTCTATTTCTGCCCTGCATTGGGGCCACGAGGTCTCTGGTGGTCCAATGTCCTGAACTCAGCTCTCCCACCTCAGAGGATCAGGCCTGACACCAGGCCGGAGCGCCGAGACCCTGTCAGCCACACGGCTCTGGGAATTCAGGCAAACTTGACAGGAATCAGCTCCAAATGTTAAGCAAGAAATCAAAGATTTACTTTTGATTTAAGTGGAAGAAGAAGGAGAAAGAGAAGGAGGGAAAGAATGAGGCTGGATAGGAAGAGGCAGAGGTCCAGGATAAGAACAAGGAGGAGACAGAGAAGAAACGTCAGTGTGGTTGGACTCTAGTGACAGTAGCCATAACAAGAGAGAGCCCAGATCACATAGAACTATGCAGAACCTAATAGGAAAAGTGGACTTTAAGTACACCAGAACACCATTAGAGGGTGTTAAACAGGGAAGTGACAGGGTCTTTCATCATCATGACATATCTCTATTCTGGAGCTGACTTGATATTGCATTAATTTCTTTACATGTCTATGCTTCCTGCCACATATGATGCTCCTTGAGGGCAAAGAGAATCCTATATACTCAATGTGTACATTTTGAACAAGGGAATGATTGAATGAAGAAATGAATGAAAATAACTTCAAGGGCTTTAAAATAGAGATCTATAACTAATAAATTAGTGAGTAGTTTTATATCCCTACTTACGGCCTGAACAAAGACTAATATTATATATAAAAATCATTTTTCTCAAGGTAGGTATACTAAATGGAAGAATGCAGTAACTGCAAAAATAGTTTATAATTCCCAGTCAGAGGGAAATCAGATAATTTTATCTACTGTATTTCTGAACAGAAATACTAGTAATACAACAGAAACCAGAACAAAATAAACATTTAGAATCAACAAATAAAAAACTTCTTCACTGACCACACTTAAAACAAGTCTTTCTTAAAGCATTTTTAAAAATCATTCCTTCCTTCAAAGTTATATTTTATTCATGTTGTAAAAACACTTTGTTAGTTATTCTAGGAAAACTAAAACACAACATTGCTTTATTAACTCTGTTTCCTTAGTACTCAGAATAGCACACATATTGCTTATATCTTCATTTATAAAACAAGTTGTTCCTTAACATTTTTTGCTGACACCTTTAAAAATAGTCGGGAAGAAAATAGCCCAAAATAACCGGTCAGTGGAAAGCTTGGAGAGCTGCAAATAATATCCAATGCATCCCACTTATCAGGGCAATAATGTCCGAAATGACCTTGCAGCAGGTGATTTGGAGGCACTTGAAATCTTGCTTCAACGGCAGATCTGAGAGTTGTGGTTTTATTTATTTTTTGCCAAAGCTTAGCAGTTGGACACAAGAGTATTTGCTGCAGTAGTGAAAAATCAATATGATTACCTCTTTGCCACAGGGCTACATCTAACTACAATATCCTGGACACCACATATAAGCATCACTCACAGATAATGCTGCATTGCAGGTGGGAGCTGAATGAGAACAAATAACAATGACATTTCTACTCTCAAGAAAGTTACAGATGGCATTAAGTTTTAACACAGAGTACATTAAAATAAAGGATTATGGTTATCTTTGTGGTATGAAATTAGAAACTGACTTGTTAGTGCTGCTTTTTGAGATCAGATTGAGTATATTTGACCAAAAATGGGAGGCTCAGCTTACATAAGAATCGAGATCATATATATTTTTATTATTTTCTGTCACATTACTAAAAGAAATCATCAACTCACTTCACCTTCCCTATATGTTCAGTGAAAAATACCTTTTCATTGAAATAGCATTTAAGATAAGATTGAAATATTAGCATCAACCTCCAGTGATTTGGGTAAAATGCTGCAAAGAAAGGAAACTATTTTAATTAAAGCAATTTGAGGGTTTATTTGCTGTTACAAAAGGTAACAGACTTGTAAAGCTAGAAGTGTTCATATGCTTATCACCCACATTTCTGCACTCATATTTTCTGTATACATGATGTTCAAAATTATATTTCCTAGTTAATAACTTATTTTTTAAATAAATAAATTTCAGGATTTATTAGTGGCTAAAGACCAAGCAGTAAAGCTATAATTGATTTCTCTGTTCACAGTTTTCTCAAGCTTCATTTCTGTATTTTGCAAGAGAAATAGAATAACTACACCTCAGTAAACTGTTGAAAATAAATTTATACATATGAAAACAATTATCTAACAAATAGAATATATTTATCCACTTCACTTTTAGTGCACTATTATATTGACTCAGCCGCTGGACATGCTTTGATATAAATAGCAGATAAAAGCCCTCTGACTTGGAGACATTAGCCTCCATCACAACTGGTGGCTTGCTTTTAGTGATTTGGACTGTGGTTCAGGCTGTTCTGTGTATAAAACTACTTAGAAATTATGTGACAGATTCAGGCCAGAATTCAGAGTCTAAATGGAAAAACTGTAAATCTGTAGGCTTAGCATTCTAAACTAAATACATGACTCAGAGCAGGTGGCTATGCATAATTACAAAACACTGTCTTAAGCTTTTAAAAATATTTATTCACCTAAGATATTAAACTGTATTAAAATAATGAAATTCTTCAGTGGAGAAAAATGTGAAGGTCTTCTGCTATGAAATATGTGCATGTGTGTTTATATTTATTCATTTAATAACAGTAATTCACCACAAAAATAGGTAGAAATTTTATACCCTCTCATAAATGAGGTTTGGGCATTGATGGATTCAGCTATTTTAGAAAGACCAGGGTAATGACTCAGGCTGGTATGAATTAAATTCAACTTCAGGATGTACAAACAAAGGCAGCATGAGAAATCTAGCTGGTCTAAGGGCTCCTAAACATGAATTTCACTCCAGTTTCAGGAATGAATTAGGACCAGAGGAAGGTGGTGGGGAGAAGCAAAGGATGGATTTTTATGTCTGAATGTATTGCACCCTGCCATTTCATGTTGAGTGGGAATAAGATTGATGAACTGCACCTGGCCCAGATGAGGTGGTTTCACAGTGGTAAATCTTTAAAAAAATTATTTTCCACTGAATGAGATATTTTCCATTTTTATGATACTAATGCTTTCGTCATAAAAATAAACAGCCAACACAAAACAAATGGGGAAGAGTTTTTGTCCCTGTGTTCAATTCTTTTCAGGCTGTAATTTATGTCTGTTTTCTTTTTTGGCAATTTTATTAATTTTCTACTGTTTTTTGTTATACGTATCTACACGCATATATAAAACATTTTATTTTATGTTTTCAGTATATAATATTATTAACTATGATTTTAATGCCATACATTAGATCTCTAGACTTTTTCATCTTACATAATTGCTACTTTGTACTCTTTGACCAAGATCCAATGCTTGATTTGTGTACTACATACTTGTTTTTTTTGTTTGTTTGTTTGTTTTTTTACTTTAATAGGTTCTGGACCTCAATACCCAGAATTTTTAAATATTCAGATGTACTAGTTTATAATACATTTTATATATAAAACAAATAGTATACTGAAAATAAAATAGATATTTCTCTCCCTCCAATTCTATGACCAGTTTCCTCTCCAAAGAAGTAACCAACTACAGCTGACCCTTAAACAACACAAGTTTGAGATGCAGTGGTCCACTTATCTATGGATTTTTTTTTCAATAGTAAATACTACAGTACTAAACAATTCACAGTAGTTTGAATCTGCTCATGTGGAACCAAGGATACCAAGGAATCATGTGGAGGAACCACGGATTCAGAAGGCCTACTGTTAAGTTATATGTAGATTTTCCACTGGGTGGGAAGGTTGGTGCCCCTAACCCCTGTGTTGTTCAAGGGTCAACTGTATATATTTAATATGTACCCTTCTACTTCATGATTTTATATTTATTCTTTATTTATTATGTAACACTACATTGCTTTGTATGTTCTTTGAAAGTATGAGCAAATGTTACCTTCTCTTCCTCTTATTTTTCACTCAAGATTATAATCTCTATACGTTGATATGTATAGACTAAACAACACACTCATCTATCTACTGTTGATTGATATTTGGTTTCTCACATTTTAAAAATTATAAACAATGAACATCACTTCTGTTACACATACTCACTTTTCTAGAACATGCATCTACATGTTGAAATGCTGAGTGATAACAAAAATTTTAACTTCACTAAATATTGTCAAATGTCTTTGCAAAGAGAGATACAACTTAAAATTCTAACATCAGTGTGAGAGTCTGTGCTTCACCCTCACTAAAATTTGGCATTATCAATTTTTCCTTCATGTTGTATTCTTGATAGGTATAAATTTGTATTTCATGTTTATTTTCAACTACATATATTTAATTACTAATTAATATCTCTTGTATGCTTATTAGCTATTCAAGATTTTGATTATGCAGATTGCCTAAATTCTTACCTTCTTTTTCCATTGAGTGTTTGTCGTTTTGTCTTATTGATTTGTAGAGACATTTAGTATATTTCCATATTATTTTTAATTATTTTAGTCTTTAAGTGTAAAATTTTATTTTTTCATGTGAACATGTTTAATGTGTACCAACTTTATCAATATTTTCTTTATTAGTTATGATATTCTGCCTCCTGTATAAAGAGTTCTTTTTTTACTTGACCCTACAAATGAATTTTTTAAATTTCTTTGAATAGTTTTAAAGGTGCTTTTTAATTCATTTTTTCACATGCAGTCCTTAAATCATTTGGAATTTACTTGATAAATATTGTGAAAATTCAAATTTTTTCATTTACCAAGGCAATTTTCTCAATATTACTGATTGAATAGTTTGTTATTTTCTCACTGATATCTAATGTAAATTTTATAACATGCCTATTTTCTTGATGTTAATTTCCAAATTTATCTTCATTTATATTTTTAAATATTTATGTTCATTTTGGGTTTAAATTAACTTTACAATCAATTTGTTTAGATCTATGAGTAGTCTGTTGGGAATTTAATAAAATAATATAGATTAATTTGGGAAAAATTTAAATGAAAACAATATTGACAAAGCAAGGTTCATTACTTATTCAGTTGCATACCCTTAACAGTGTTTTGTAATTTTACACATTATTATTTGTTGGTACCTTACAGTTTTGTGATGTTATGATTGGGATTTTTAAAAAATTTTAAATTAAAAAAAATCTTATTGAAGTATAGTTGATTTACAATATTGTGTTAGCTTCAGGTGTACAGCACAGTAGGTCCTTGTTGTTTATCTATGTTATATGTAGTAGTATGTACCTGTTAATCCCAAACTCCTAATTTATCCCCTCCCTTTCCCCTTTGGTAACCATAAATTTGTTTTCTATGTCTGTGTCTATTTCTGTTTTGTATATAAGTTCATTTGTGTCTTTTTTTAGATTCCACACATAAGCAATATCATTATTTAATGTTACTTTTTCTAATTAATGATTTCTGATAAGTGATAATGCTTCAGATTTTTACAAATATTCTTACTATGTGATTGATTCAATTTATGAATTCTGTAGTACGTCTGAGTGTTTTTAGTAGAAATAGACCATTTAAACAAATTAATTTCTAAAGAAGAAATTTTTAAAAAATCAAAGAACTATTCTCAAAACAAACAAAAAACTACCAAGTCAAGATAATATTTTAGGAGAATTCTACTAAAATTTCAAAAATCAGATATCTCCAAATTAATTTAAATTACTCCAGAACCTAGAAAAAGGTAGAAAACTTCCAAGCACCGCTATGAAACAGTGACTTAGATACTTATAGGTGATAAGCATTGATTAAAAAAGATAATTACAGACCAATCTAAATTATGAATAGAAACACAAAATTCCTAAATAAAATAGTGAAACAATTTAACTGGATATTATACATCCTGCCTTAGCATTTTTTTTCCTAGGTAGTTCAAAGTTAGGGGATATGTATCATTCAACATAGTATTAAATCTAAAGGGGAAATCATATCACTTTCTTATAGTAAGATTTTTAAACAAGGTGATGAAAATAATGGCAGAAGTCTGTGGGGGTTTTTTGTTTTTTTTTTAAATAGACTTGGGTCTAGGTCATAACACTACTGCCTGCTATTTGTGTTATTCTGAGAAGTGACTCATCCACTCTAAGTTCCTGTATTAATATCTATAAAATAGGAACTGTATCAGTCACAGCTCTTCCAGCTCAAGTAGGAGAAACCTAAACTTATTCAATATAGTTACTAAAAACAGAGTTATTATAAAGATATAAAGTCTACCCACGATTTCTCTTTTCCCTCATACCACTTGACCAATTCTTTCTGTTGGCTTAATTTTCAAAATATATCTACCATTCTGGGTCTACTGCAATAAAACTTTGATTTCTGTGTTTTTGCACTTGTATTGCGGAAGTGCTTCTCAAGTGTTTTGTGGTGAATGACCAGCTTTTTTTGTTTGTTTTCAATGTATCTTACACTGTCACTTTTAAAAAATACAATGAAAGTGAATGAGCTTAAAAAAAATCACACACTTTTATCTTGCCACTAAGTCACAATGTTACACAGGTTTTCAAATGTTTACTCTCCATTCTTGTGCTTATCCTAGAGTGGTAAAAACAGTTCATGGACTGACACTCATCTGAATAGGACTACTCATAACATTTTCCTCAATTTATTTGATATTGTAAAAACATAATCTAGAATATATCTCTTGTTGCTTAAAACCAAACAATGTCTTCCCATCCCAGTTAATAGAATAATAGCCAAACTCTTTAGCTCAATGCAACAAGCCTTGCCTTACCTGGCCTCTGTTCACTTATTCTACCTCATTTTTGGCCAGTCATTTACTTGCTCAGATCACTTTATTTACTCTGGCCTTCTGGCTCTTCTCAAACAAATTGAGCATATTCCCTGTCAAGAATACTTTTAATGAGTTTTATCAAATATACACAAAAGGTACAGAGAACAAATCAAGAAGCAGCCAAGAACCCACAGTTCTTTTTTTTTTTTTTTTTTTTTTTTTTTTTGGCTGTGTTGGGTCTTCGTTTCTGTGCGAGGGCTTTCTCTAGTTGCGGCAAGCGGGGGCCACTCTTCATCGCGGTGCGCGGGCCTCTCACTATCGCGGCCTCTCTTGTTGCGGAGCACAAGCTCCAGACGTGCAGGCTCAGTAGTTGTGGCTCACGGGCCCAGTTGCTCCGCGGCATGTGGGATCTTCCCAGACCAGGGCTCGAACCCGTGTCTCCTGCATTGGCAGGCAGATTCTCAACCACTGCGCCACCAGGGAAGCCCCACAGTTCTAATTGAAGTTAACATTGTAGTGTACTGTATATTTTTTCTAGATCTAATTTCTTCATTTCCAATACACATATAACCTAACATTCTGATTTTATTTTTATCATTTCATGCATATTTTAAAATGTTAATATATTATGCATTCTTGTTGTGAAAGTCCTTTAAGATGGTATTTTGCTGTAGTTTTCTTTAGTTTATCTTTTTTTAATTCTTCCTTTCCAGTTCTCTTTATATTAAATGTTTACTTTGTCTTAATACTTTCCTCCAATCTTTGTAGGACTGGCTTTTTCACAATATTCAAGTCTCTGCTCAAAAGGCACTTCCTCAAAGACCGCCCAAAATGATCCCCTACAACTACCCATACTCTTCTCAAATATGCCTTGATTTTTCTTCCTATCAGTACTACCTAAAATCACAGTATTTATCTATTTGCTGGATTAATACTTGTCTCTCTCATTAGGTGGGAAGCTCCATGAAGGCAGAGGCATTTTCTTGTTTACTGTTTTATCACCACAATTTTAAACTGTTTGGCACATAGTAGGTTCTTCAAATATTTAATACATGTATAGCTACATGAATTATCTCTCTGTGAACTTAATGACACACATTGCAGACAAGCCTTAGGAAAGGGCTAAAACGAATTTAGACATCCATCAGAAATTTAGGCAACTTCTCCTATAGAGAAGTACTGTTATTTTTTACTTTTTAAAAATCTGCATATCAACATTTTATGTTTCTCAATCCACACTGAATGAAAAGTGGCATTCCAGGCTAACCATGCTTACAATGTTCATTATGGTTCAAACTAAGCTATCATGTATTTAGATCAGTTTAATATTCCCAACAGAGAAAATGTGATTGTTCTTTCTTTGGCCAAATGACCAAATGCCCAAGTGGCCCAGTCACCTATCGTTGAGAACCTAGATGGGGTGTGAAATCAAGAGAAGCGTATGGTACATATATAGCACTTAGGATTCAAATCTAAGGATTGGGGTGACCATGAAAGCATTATTTTGAATGTATCAGACACTCACATAAAAAGTTAGTTTAAATATACTAGCATGAACATTTAAATGTACTATGTGAAGAAGAAATAGCATGAATGAAATCACTTCTATTCCTGTTATATAACCAACAGTATATGTACAGGTTTAAGCATTTGTGTTTATTGCTGTAACAGAGATGCTTAATCTTAATTCTGTCAGTTTGAATTATGCATCTGTGTTCATGAGAAATATTGGTCTGTAACTTTTTTGTTGGTAATATTTTTGTCTGGTTTAGTATTAGCATAATGCCTGGGTCATAGAATAATTTAGGAACTATTCCCTCTGCCTTATCTTCTAAAAGAGTTTGTAGAGAACTGGTTTAATTTTTTTCTTAAAATTTTGCTGCATTCACCAGTGTACCCATCTGAGCATGATGTTTTGTGGTTTGGAAAATTATTAATTATTGATTTAATTAGTTTAATAGATATAGGTTGATTTAGATAGACTAATTTTGCGTGAGTTTAGGCAAATCTTGTCTTTTAAGGGATAGGTCCACTTTATCCAGGTTATCAAATTTGTGAACATAGTTTTCTTCATAGTATTCTTTTATTATTCTTTTAATGTTCATGGTGTCTGTAGTGATGTCCACTTTTTCATTTCTGATATTAGTAATTTATGTTTCCCTCTTTTTTTAGTTCATGGCTAGAGGCTTATCAATTTTATTAATCTTTTCAAAGAACAAGCTTTAAATTTTGTTGATTTCACCTATTGATTTTTGCTTTTGATTTTATTGATTTCTGCTCTATTTTTTTCTTTTTTCTGTTTTACTTTGAACTTAATTTACTCTTCTGTTTCTAGTTAAAGGTGGAAACTGAGATTATTGATTTTAAATCTTCCTTTTTTTCATTTGTTCACAGCTTTATTGAGATATAATTGTTATATAACATCATGTAAGTTTAAAGTGTATAAGGTGTTGATCTGATACCCTTATATATTACAAAATTATTGCCACCATAGTGTTAGTGCATAGTGCCACACCTACATCACATTACATAATTATCATTTCTTTTTTGTGGTGAAAACATTTAAGATTCACTTTCTTGGCAACTTTCAAGTATATGATAAGATATCATTAACTATAATCACTATGCTCTACATTAGATCCTCAGAAGTTACTCATCTTATAACTGTAAATTTGAACTCGTTGGCCACCATTTCCTCTTTCCCCCCACTCCCAAGCCCCTGGTAACCACCATTCTAGTCTCTATTTCTATGAGTTCAGCTTATTTAGATTCCGTATATAAGTGAGCTCATACAGTATTTGTCTTTCTGTGTCTGATTTATTCCACTTAGAATAATGCCCTCAAGGTCCATCCATGTTGTCTCAGGCAGCAGGATGTCATTTCTCACTCCTGAATGATATTCCATTGTATATATATCCCACATCTTCTTTATTTATTCATCTGTTGATGGAACCTAGGTTATTTCTATATTTTAGTTATAGTGATTAATGCTGCAATAAATATGGGAGTGCAAATATCTTTTCAATATCCTGTTTTCATTTCCTTTGGCTGTATACCAAGAAGGGAGATTGCTGGATTATTTGGTAGTCCTATTTTTAATTTGTTGACAAACCTTCATATTGTTTTCCATTGTGGCTGCATTAATTTACATTCCTACCAATAGTACGCATGGTTCCTTTTTCTCCACATCCTCAACAACACTTGTTATCCTTTGTCTTTTTGATGATAGCATTTTAACATGTGTGAGGTAATATTTCATGTGGTTTTGATTTGCATTTCCCAGATGATTAGTGATGTCGAGCACCTATTTATTGTCCTATGTGGAAAAATGTCTGTTCGGTTCCTCTGACCATTTTTAATTAAACTGTTTTGGTTTTTTTTTAATATTGAGTTGTGTTAGTTATTTATGTATATCGGATATCAACCCTTACCATGTATGTGGTTGGCAAATATCTTTTTCCCATTCCAAATGTTGCCTTTTCTTTTTATTGATGGTTTCCTTTGTTGTGCAGAAGCGTTTTAGTTTGATGTGGTCCCATTTGTTTATTTTTGCTTTTGTTGCCTTTGGCTTTGGGGTAAAATTCAAAGAAGTCACTGCCAAGACCAATATCAAGGTAATTACCCCTATATTTTCTTCTAGAAATTTTATAATTTCAGATGTTACATTCAATTCTTCAATCAATTTTGAGTTGATTTTATGTATACTGTAAGATAGAGCTCCAGTTTTTTGTTTTGTTTTGTTTTGCATGAGGCTATCCAGTTTTCTCAGCACCATTTATTGAAGACTGTTCTTTCCCCATTGTATACTTTTAGTTCCTTTGTCAAAAATAAAGTGTGCATACATGCATGTGTCTGTTTCTGGGCTCTTTGTATTGTTCCATTAATTTGTCTGTTTTTAACACTAATACCATATTGTTTTGACTGTTATGCTTTATAATATAGTCTGAAATTAGGAAGTCTGATGCCTCCAGCTTTGTTGTTTTTTCTCAAGATTGCTTTGGATATTCAAGTTCTGTTGTGGTTCCATACACATTTTAGGATTATTTTTTCTATTGCTGTGAAAAATTACACTGAAATTTTGATAGGGATTGCATTAAATATATGGATGGCTTTGAGTAGTATGGACATTTTAACAATGTTAATTCTTCTGATCCATGAACATGGGATGTCTTTCCATTTGCTTGTGCCTTCTTCAGTTTCTTTCATCAAAGTCTTCTAGTTTTCATTCTACAGATACTTCACTTCCTTAGATTTAAATTTATTCCTAAGTATTTTATTGTTTTTAATTGTATTGTGAATATGATAGTTTTCTTTATTTCTTTTTTAGATATTTTTTGTTAACATATAGAAATACAACTAATTTCTGTATTTTGATTTTATATTCTGCAACTTTACTGAATTCATTGATTAGTTCCAACAGTTTTTTGGTTGTGTCTTTAGGATTTTCTGTGTATAAAATTATATCATCTGCAAATTGTGACAGTTTTACTTCTTCCTTTCTGGTTTGGATGACTTTTATTTACTTTCTTACCTAATTGCTCTAGCTAGGACTTCAGCATAATGTTGAATAAAAGTTGAGAGATAGCACCTTTGTCTTTTTCTGGTCTTAGAGGAAAAGTTTTCAATCTTTCACAGTTCAGTATAGTGTTAGCTGTGGGTTTGTTGTTTTATTATGTTGAGGTGTGTTCCTTCTATACCCAAGTTGTTGAGAGATTTTTTTTATGAAAGGGTGTTGTATTTGCCAACAGTAGCAGAACATACTTTCTTCTCAAGTGCACATAGAACATTCTACAGGATATATCATTTGATAGGCCACAAAACAAGTCTTAGAAAATTTTAGAAGACTGAAATTGTACCAAGTGTCTTTTCCAGCTACAGTGATATGAAAACTAGAGATCAGCAATAAGAGAAAAGATGGAAATTTTACAAGCATGTGGAAATTAAACAACACATTCCTGAACAGCAAGCAGTCAAAAGAAATCAAAAGGGAAATAAAAAACTCTCTAGAAACAAATGAAAATGAAAAGACATCACACCAAGAAGTGTGAGATGCTGCAAAAGCAGTTCTGAGAAGGAAGTTTATAGTGATAAATGCACATATTAAGAAAATAGAAAGATCTCAAATAAACAACCTAACTTAATATCTCAAAGAACTAGAAAAAGAAGAAAAACTAAGCCCAAATTTAACAGAAGGAAAGAAATAACAAAGATCAGAGCAGAAATAAATGAAATAGAGGTCAGAAAAACAATAAAAAATCAGTGAAACTAAGGATATTTTTGAAAAGATTAAAAAAATTGACAAATCTTGAGCTTGGTTAAATAAGAACAATGAGAGAAGACAAATAATAAAATCAGAAATGAAAGAGGACACATGTATTTCTGATGAGTGATACTAGAAAAATACATGGGAATATAGGAGACTACTGTGAACAATTATTTGCTAACAAATTAGATAAACTTAGACAAAATGGATAAATTTCAAGAAAACATAAAAGCTACCAAGACTGAATCAGGAAGTAATAGAAAATCTGAACAGACCAGTAGTGAGTAAGGAGTAATCAGTTTTGGATCAGTAATCAAAAACCTCCCAACACAGAAAAGTCTAGAACCAGATGGTTTCAACGGTGAATTCTACCAAATATTTAAAGAATTAATGCCAATTATCTTCAAACTCTTCCAAAAAAATGAAGAGGAGGGAACACTTCCAAACTCATTCTATGAGACCAGCATTACCTTGATACCAAAGCCAGATAGGGACAAAATAAAACGAAAGAAAAAATATATATCAATATCCCTAATGAATATACAGGCATGCCTTGGAGATGTTTTCAGTTTGATTCCAGACTACCACAATAAAGTGAATATAGCAGTAAAGAAAGTCACAGGAATTCTTTGGTTTCCCAGTCTGTATATAAGTTACATTTACACTATACTGTAGTCTATGAAGTGTGCAATAGCATTATGTCTTTAAAAAGTACATATCTTAATTTAAAAATACTTTATTGATAAAAAGGCTAACCATCATCTGACAATGCAGGGTAACCGCAGATCTTCAACTTGTAATAAATACAACATCTGCAAAGCACAATAAAACAAAACATGATAAAATGAGGTATGACTATATATGCAAAAGTGTCAACAAAATATTAGCAAACTAAATTCAACAATACATTAAAAGGATCATGCACCATGACTAAGTGGGATTTATCGCTGTGATGCAAGGATGGTTCAACATGTGCAAATCAACAAAGGCCATGTACCACATTAATAATATAAAAGATAAAAATCATATGGTCATCTGAATAGATGCAGAGAAAGCATAATACTGAAAACAGAATACTGTTGAATTTTGAGTGTTCTTTATATATTCTAGATACTAGTCCTTTGTTGAATATTGGTTTGCAAATATTTTATTCCAGTGTATGGCTTGTCTTTTCTAAAATATTGCAGAATTTTATTTACTAATATTTTGTTTAGCATTATTACATCTAAATTCCTGAGGGATATTTTCTTTATTTGATTTACTTTGCATTTGATTTTTCATATTAGTACAATGCTAGCTTCAAAAAGTGAATTGGAACGTGACCACTGCTCTTCTAACTTCTGGAAGTATTCATTGTTTAGTAATGAGTTTAATTCTTTAAAAATTTGGAAGAATTCTCTACTGAAATTTCTGGATCAAATAATTTTGGGGGGATATTTTTATTTACAAATTCAATTTCCTGCTTGTATTAGGGCTATTCAAATTATTGATTTCACACTGTATGTGTTGTGGTAGTTCATGTTTTTCAATAAGTGGAAAATTTCATCTATTGTCAAATATATATGTGTTTATTGATTCATGGTATTTCCCTATTATATTTTTGATACCTTGGTAACATCCTCTGTGTCATTTCTTTCTTTTTTTTAATTGGAGTATAGTTGCTTTACAATATTGTGTTAGTTTCTGCTGTACAGCAAAGTAAATCAGCTATATGTATACATGTATTCCTTCCTTTTTGGATTTCCTTTCCATTTAGGTCACCACAGAGCATTGAGTAGAGTTCCCTGTGCTATACAGTAGGTTTTCATTAGTTACGTATTTTATACATAGTAGCGTATACATGTCATTACTAATCTCCCAATTAATCCATCGCCCCTTTCCCCCCCTGGTGTCCATACATTTGTTTTCTATGTCTGTGTCTCTATTTCTGCTTTGCAAATAGGTTCAGATGTGCCATTTTTCTAGATTCCACATATATGCGTTAATTTACAATGTTTGTTTTCCTCTTTCTGATTTACTTCACTCTGTATGACGGTCTCTAGGTCCATCCATGTCTCTGCAAGTGGCACAACTTTGTTCCTTCTTATGGCTGAGTAATATTCCATTGTATATATGTACCACATCTTCTTTACCCATTCCTCTGTTAATGGACATTTACGTTGCTTTCATGTCATGGCTATTGTAAGTAGTGCTGCAATGAACATTGGGGTGCATGTGACTTTTTGAATTATGGTTTTCTCAGGGTATATGCCCAGTAGTGGGAATGCTGCGTCATATGGTAGTTCTAGTTTTAGTTTTTTAAGGAACCTCCATACTGTTCTCCACAGTGGCTGTATCAATTTACATTCCCACCAACAGTGCAAGTGGTTTCCCTTTCCTCCACACCTTCTCGTGCATTTATTGTTTGTAGATTTTTTGATGATGGCCATTTTGACTGGTGTGAGGTGATACTTCATTGTAGTTTTGATTTGCCTTTCTCTGATAATTAGTGCTGTTGAGCACCTTTACATGTGCCTTTTGGCCATCTGTATGTCTTCTTTGGAGAAATGTCTATTTAGGTCTTCCGCCCATTTTTGATTTGGTTCTTTGTTTTTTTGATGTTGAGCTGCACGAGCTGTTTTATATTTTGGAGATTGATCCCTTGTTCATTGCTTCATTTGCAACTATCTTCTCCCATTCTGAGGGTTGTCTTTTTGTCTTGTTTATGGTTTCCTTTGCTGTGCAAAAGCTTTTAAGTTGAATTAGGTCTCATTTGTTTATTTTGTTTTTATTTTCGTTACTCTAGGAGCTGGGTCTAAAAAGATCTTGCTGAGATTTTTGTCAGAGAGTGTTCTGCCTATGTTTTCCTCTAAGAGTTTTACAGTGTCCAGCCTTGCATTTAGGTCTTTAACACATTTTGAGGTTATTTTTGTGTATGGTGTTAGGAAGTGTTCTATTTTCATTCTTTTACATGTATCAGTCCAGTTTTCCCAGCACCACTTATTGAAGAGACTGTCTTCTCCATTGTATATTCTTGCCTCCTTTGTCGTAGATTGGGTGACCATAGGTACACGGGTTTATCTCTGGGCTTTCTATCCTGTCCAATTGATTTATATTTCTGTTTTTGTGCCAATACCATACTGTTTTGATTACTGTAGCTTTGTAGTATAGTCTGAAGTCAGGGAGCCTGATTCTTCCAGCTCCGTTTTTCTTTCTCAAAATTGCTTTGGCTATCTGAGGTCTTTTGTGTTTCCATACAAATTGTAAATATTTTAGTTCTAATTCTGTGAAAAATGCCACTGGTAATTTGATAGGGATTGCATTGAATCTGTAGATTGCTTTGGGTAGTATAGTCATTTTCACAATATTGATTCTTCCAATCCAAGAACATGGTATATCTCTCCATCTGTTCGTGTCATTTTTGATTTCTTTCATCAGTGTCTTATAGTTTTCTGAGTACAGGTAGTTTGCCTCCTTAGGTAGTTTTATTCCTAGGTGTTTTATTGTTTTTGTTACAGCGGTAAATGGGATTGTTTCCTTAATTTCTCTTTCTGATTTTTTGTTATTAGTGCATAGCAATGGAAGAGACTTCTGTGCATTAATGTTTTTTTCCCTGCAACTTTATCAAATTCATTGATTAGCCCTAATAGCTTTCTGGTGGCATTTTTTTAAAGAATTTTCTAGATACATTATCATGTCACCTACAAACAGTGACAGTTATGCTTCTTATTTTCCAATTTGTATTCCTTTTATTTGTTTTCCTTCTCTGATTGCCATGGTTAGGACTTCCAAAACTATGTTGAATAATATAGGCAAGAGTGGACACCATTGTCTTGTTCCTGATCTTAGAGGAAATGCTTTCAGTTTTTCACCATTGAGAATGATGTTTGCTGTGGGTTTGTCATATATGGCCTTTATTATGTTGAGGTAGGTTCCCTCTATTTTATCATAAATTGGTGTTGAATTTTGTCAAAAGCTTCTTTTGCATTTATTGAGGTGATCATATGGGTTTTATTCTTCACTTTGTTAATATGGTGTATCACATTGATTGATTTGCATATACTGAAGAATCTTTGCATCCTGGGGATAAATCCCACTTGATCATGGTGTATGATCCTTTCAATGTGTTGTTGGATTCTGATTGCTAGTACTTTGTTGAGGATTTTTGCATATATGTTCATCAATGATATTGGTCCATAATTTTCTTTTTTTGTGACATCTTTGTCTGGTTTTGGTATCAGGGTGATGGTGGCCTCATAGAATGAGCTTGGGAGTGTTCCTCCCTCTACAATTTTTTGGAAGAGTTTTAGAAGGATGGGTGTTAGCTCTTCTCTAAATGTTTGATAGAATTTACCTGTGAAGCCATCTGGCCCTGTACTTTTGTTTGTTGGAAGATTTTTAATCAACATTTCAATTTCATTACTTCTGATTGGTCTGTTCATATTTTCTATTCTTCCTGGTTCACTCTTGGAAGATTGTATTTTTCTAAGAATTTGTCCATTTCCTCCAGGTTGTCCATTTTATTGGCATATAGTTGCTTGTAGTAGTCTCTTATGAGCCTTTGTATTTCTGCAGTGTCAGTTGTAACTTCTGCTTTTTCATTTCTAATTGTATTGATTTGAGACCTCTCCCTTTTTTTCTTGTTGAGTCTGGCTAAAGGTTTATCATTTTTGTTTATCTTCTCAAAGAACCAGCTTTTAGTTTCATTGATCTTTGCTATTGTTTTCCTTGTTGCTATTTCATTTATTTCTGCTCTGATTTTTATGATTTCTTTCCTTCTCCTAGCTTTGGGTTTTGTTTGTTCTTCTTTCTCTAGTTGCTTTGGGTGTAAGGTTAGGTTGTTTATTTGAGATGTTTCTTGTTTCTTGAGGTAGGATTGTATTGCTATAAACTTCCCTCATAGAATTGCTTTTGCTGCATTCCATAGGTTTTGGGTCATCGTGTTTTCATTGTCATTTGTTTATAGGTATTTTTTTATTTCCTTCTTGATTTCTTCAGTGATCTCTTGGTTATTTAGTAGCGTATTGTTTAGCCTCTATGTGTTTCTATTTTTTACAGTTTTTTTTCCTGTAATTGATTTCTACTCTCATTGTGTTGTGGTCAGAAAAGATGCTTGATACAATTTCAATTTTCTTAAATTTACTGAGGCTTGATTTGTGACCCAACATGTGATCTATCCTGGAGAGTGTTCCACGTGCACTTGAGAAGAAAGTGTAATCTGCTTTTTTCAGATGGAATGTCCTGTAAACATCAATTAAATCTATCTGGTCTATTGTGTCATTTAAAGCTTGTGTTTCCTTATTTATTTCCTATTTCGATGATCTGTCCATTGGTGTAAGTGGTGTGTTAAAGTCCCCTACTATTTTTGGTTACTGTTGATTTCTCCTTTCATGTTTGTTAACATTTGCCTTATGTAATGAGGTGCTCCTATGTTAGTTGCATAAACATTTATAATTGTTATATCTCCTTCTTGGATTGATCCCTTGAGCATTATGTAGTGTCCTTCCTTGTCTCTCGTAATAGTGTTTATTTTAAAGTCTATCTTGTCTGATATGAGCATTGCTACTCCAGCTTTCTTTCGATTTCCATTTGCATGCAATATCTTTTTCCACCCCCTCACTTTCAATCTTTATGTGTCCCTAGTTCTGTAGTGGGTCTCTTGTAGACAGCATATATACAGGTGTTCTTTTGTATCCATTCAGCCAGTCTGTGTCTTTCAATTGGTGCATTTAGTCTATATATATTTACAGTAATTATTGATATGTATGTACCTATTACCATTTTCCTAATTGTTTTGGGTTTGTTATTGTAGGTCTTTTCCTTCTCTTGTGTTTCCTGCCTAGAGAAGTTCCTTTAGCATTTGTTGCAAAGCTGGTTTGGTGGTGCTGAATTCTCTTAACTTTTGCTTGTCTGTAAAGGTTTTAATTTCTCCATCGAATCTGAATGATATCCTTGCTGGGTGGAGTAATCTTGGTTGTAGGTTTTTCCCTTTCATTACTTTAAATATATCTTTCCCCTCCCTTTTGCCCTGTAGAGTTTCTGCTGAAAGATCAGCTGATAACCTTATGGGGATTCCCTTGTATGTTTTTTATTTTGCTTTTCCTTGCTGCTTTTACTTTTTTTTTCTTTGAATTTAATTTTTGTTAGTTTGCTTAATATGTGTCTCAGCATGTTTCTTCTTGGGTTTATCCTGTATGGAGCTCTGTGCACTTCCTGGACTTGGGTGACTATTTCCTTTCCCATGTTAGGGACGTTTTTGACTGTAATCTCTTCAAATATTTTCTCAGATGCTTTCTCTTTCCCTTCTTCTTCTGGGACCGCTATAATTCGAATGTTGGTACGTTTAAAGTTGTCCCAGATGTCTCTGAGACTGTCTTCACTTCTTTTCATTCTTTTTTCCTTATTCTGCTCCTCGGCAGTTATTTCTACTATTTTATCTTCCAGGTCACTTATCTTTTCTTCTGCCTCAGTTATTCTGCTATTGATTCCTTCTAGTGTATTTTTCATTTTAGTTGTTTTATTGTTCATCACTGTTTATTTGTTCTTTAGCTCTTCTAGGCCCTTGTTAAACATTTCTTGTATCTTCTCTATCTATGCCTCCATTCTATTTCTGAGATTTTGGATCATGTTGGCTCTCATTACTCTGAATTCTTTTTCAGGTCTATTGCCTATTTCCACTTCATTTATTTGGTCTTGTAGGTTTTTACCTTGATCCTTCGTCTGTAACATATTTCTCTGTCATCTCATAGTTGTTGATGGATGATGTGTTTCTGTCTTGCTGGTTGTTTGGCCTGAGCCATCCAGCACTGAAGCTTGCAGGCCATTGGATTGATCCGGTTCTTGGTGCTGAGATGAGGACCTCTGGGAGAGCTCACACTGATAAATATTCCTCGGGGCCTGAAGTTCTCTGGTAGTCCGGCAGCTCAGATTCAGTCCTCCCACCACAGGGGCTCAGGCCCAATCCCCAGCCTCAGAACTGAGGACCCCCCCCCCAAAACCACATGGTATGATAAAAAATAACTCAGACAAACAAAGCCCAAGGCAAATATAAAACAAAACCGAACAAAAAGAAAAGCAAACATACAAACAAAAAAAAGAAAACACAAATAAAACCCAAGAAAAATAATGAAAACAAATCTAAGCAAACAAAAGACAAACCAACAAGCAAACAACAACAACAAACAACAAGGAAAGTAAAAAACAGAAGACACACAAATAAACAAGAGAATCCAAAAATCAAAACCAATAATAAAAACAAAACTAACCTAAACAGAAAACAAAAAACAAAAAAACAAAAAAAGCAAACTAAAAGAACAGCTCGTTGCTTGAAGATTTTTCTTGTCCACTTAGATTCTGAGGTCCTCCACTAGTGTTCAGTAGGTGCTCTGTGAGAATTATTCCAATGTATTCTTGATGTACTTGTGAGGAGATCCAAACTCCACATCCTCCTATTCCTGTCTCATTTCTGAGATTGGTAATTTGTATAATTTCAGTTCTTCTAAATTTGTTGTTGTGTGTATGTGCACTTTATGGTCTAGAAAGTGGTCATTCTTGCTATACTTTTATGATCACTTATATAGAAGGTATATCTGATGTTGCTGGGTCACATTTTTTTTAAATGTGTATAGATTATATACTGTTGGTTGGTGGTGTTGTTGAGTTCTTCTATGTCCTTCTTTGTCTTCTGTCTAGTTGTTCTATTAATTGGTGGTAGAGGGTATTTGTGATTCCAATTATAATTGTGGACTTATCTATTTCTTAGAATTCTATCAGTTTTTGCTTCACTATTTTGCTGCCTTCTTCTTAGGTGCATACGCATTTAGGGTTGGTATGTCTACTTTGTATAATGACCCTTTAATCATTATATATTATTCCAGTCTCTTTCTGCTAACTTTCTTTGTACTGAATTCTACTTAACTTGTATTAAATTATCTACTCCTTTTTTCCTTTGATTAATATTTTCATGATACATGTTTTTCTATCTTTTAATTTTCAACCTGCCTATCTCAATATATTTAAAGCAAGTTTCTTATAGACAACATATATTTGAATCATATTTTTTAACCTACTCTGCAGTATCTGCCTTTTAATTGACCCACTTAGATTATTTACATTTAAAACAACTATGATATATTAGGGTTTATTCTGCCATTTAATTTTTTGGGTTTTTTTTGTTCTCTCTGGTCTTTTGGCATATCTGTTGACTTTTTCTACTTTCTCTTTAGTTCCTTGAGCAAACATTTTTGAGAATTCTATTTTAAATAGAATGTCAAAATTCTATTTTGACATTTACCAGTTCAAGTCTAGAGCAGCAACTTTAGCTCTTTTTAAGTTCTTTCACCTTCCCCTATTTGTAATACAATCCTCTTACATAATTTCTGTACAAACACTTATAATCTCATCAGGCAGTGTTCTAATTTTTGTTTCACCTGCCAAAAATAATTGAGAAGATGCATGAGAAGGAGAGTCTACTTATCTATGCATATTTTGCTTATCATGTTCTTTTCTTGTTTCTGATCTTCCAAGATTCCTTCTTTGTTGGTTTCCTTCTGTTTAGAGACCATTTTCATATATCCTTTTAAGGTAAACCTCCTAGTGACAAATTCTCTTACTTTTCAATAATTTAAGAATGTCTTTGTTTCCCTTTAATTCCTAAAATATACTACACTGGGTAGATGATTCTGAGTTGGAAATTCTTTTTGAAATATTTGAAAAATCTTGTGATACCTCTTTATGGCTTCCAGTTTCTAATGAGAAATCTTCTGTCATTCAAATTGTTTTTTTTCCTCTACATAAGGTTTCATTTCTCTCTTGCTGCTTCAAAGATTTTTTTTCCTTTTCTTTAACTTTTAGAAGTTTGACTAACATATGTTTTGGATTGGGTTTCTTTAAATTTATCCTGTTTAGAGTTTGTTCAGCTTTTTGAAACTGTAGGATTATATTCATTGTCATTTTGAGGAAGTTTTCAACCGTCATTTCTTTAAGTACTTTTTCAGACTTGCCCTCTTTCTCTCCTCTCCTTCCAGGAGTCTAATGACACATACGTTAGATTTTTTAAAAAATAGTCCCACAGGTCCCTGAGGCTCTCTAAAATTGTTTTTAGTCTGTTTTCTCTCCTTTGTTCATATTGGGTAGTTTGTTTTGATCTCCCAGTTTCCTGATTGTTTCCATTTTGCTGTTGAGCCTTTCTACTGAGCTTTTTATTTGGTTATTGTATTTTTCAGTTCTAAAATTTCCATTTGGTTCTTAGTCATGTCTTTTTTTTCTTTGCTTACAACTTTATATTTCTTTGCTGAAGCTTTGTATATTTTCATTTGCTTCAAGCATGTATGTAATAGCTCACAGAAGCATTTTTATCATAGCTGTACCAAAATCTTTATCAGAGAATTCTAACATGCGTGCTATTTTAGTGTTATTCATTGCCATTTTCATTTAGTTTGAGATATATTCCTGGTTCTTGGCATGATGAGTGATTTTTTTTGTTGTTGAAAACTAGACATTTTGAGTATTATGAGAATAGATCTTAATTAAACCTTCTGTTTTCTCTGGATTTTTCTGATACTACTTTGGCAAGTGATAGGGCACCACCTTGCTACTGCCAGATGGAGGTAGAACATCAGGTTTCTCATTGGGCCTCTGTTAGCCAACAAGGGCATGCTCCTCATTACTACTGGATGGGGATGGGAATTCTGACTTCCCTAGTGGTCTCCACTAACACTGGTGGGAAAGCTTCATTATTGCTAAGGGAATGTGAAAGTCATGGCTCTTCTCTAGGACTTTTCTGATATCACTCTAGCAGAGAGAGGGAGGAGCACCTCATTATTGCAAGTGAAGGAAATCCAGGCTACTCAAGTGGAGTTTACTGAAAGCACAGTGCTTCTACTTCCAGTGGAGGTGAGAATCTTAGCTCCCTATTTGGTCTTTTCCAAAATTACATGTTGGGTGTACCTCTTAGAGTATCTCTATGGTGGAAGTCTAGGATTCTCACATTGCCTTTGCTTACATGTGTGGGAATAGAGGATTATATTTCTGTGTGTGTGTGTGTGTGTGTGTGTGTGTGATGTTTAGCTGGAGTAGAGCAGTTATTATGTAAAGTTGTTTTTCTTTTTTTTTCTTTCTAGAAAGCTTTCTTACTACTCTGGCTAGAGATAATAGGCTTTGGATGTAGTTCTTTTTGTCTTTTTGATTTTCCATAATAGCAGCCTTTTAAACACCCAGCCTGGTATATACAAGACAAAAAGAAAACCCAAGTAACCCCCACCATGTTGTTCCCTGTGTCCTGAAGTAACCCAGCAAGTCTGCTTTCTTCTGTTCACTCCTTAGAGTATTATTTTTGTTTTATATGTAATGTCTACATTTTTTAGTTGTACTTAGCATGTGGAATAGGGAAAAGTACTTCTATTCTGTGTCCTGGAAGCAGAAGGCCATCTACATTTTTGTAGATCTAAATCAATTACTATTTTTTCCATAATGATTCTCTCATATTTTATCATCTTCTTACCTCTATTTTATCAGGTATTTCACTATCATAGTTCTTATAACCTGCATTTAGTAATAACAATATTTAAAATAGTAATTGTCAATCACTCATATCTATATATCAATATAATGTTCATTAATAGACTGCCTCTTAGAAAAGTGTGCAGTTATTGTTATTCACAATTTGTTATTCACAAATAACTAGATGAATAATTGTTTGCACTACACATTTGAAGAAGTCTTCCTCCTGAAAGAGATCATGGTACAGATAAGGGCATCATGGTATTAACCTTCAAATAAATAATAGGTAATGTGCTTTCTTTCATAATTTTATCCAATAGTACATCTAAAGTAATGACCTGGTAACCAGCTAGTTGCTTAACTGCACTGGAGTCACTGCAGTTATTCAAGCCCCCTCAAATAGATTCCATTTCAAAACTAGAAAAAAAAAAAAAAGATATAATGACTTTGGGCTTAATTTATATTACATATATATCAAAGTTCAGTTCTTGCAAGTTAACATAGTTATTCAGGATATGCAACAGTGTTCACTGGAAGATAAAAGTGTGAGATTTAAAAAAAAACAACAAAATAAAACACCATAGTTTTGTTGGTCAATAAACACTAATTTTGTACTTCATTTGATGATTTTTAAGACATTTGAATTTTACAGATAATATTTACATGATAAAATTTAATGCCTCAAAATGGAAAAGCATAAACTGCTTAGTGAGTTTGAGGTGCTGTTATCATGTAATGGCATTTACAATATTTTTTAAAAATCCAAATATAGTTCTTCTTGCAGCATGACAAAGAGAATTAGATATATAACACTTGGCTTTCTAGAAACTCATATCAAACAAGTAACCCTAAATTATATAAAAGATATATGAATAAAAGCTGAGCAAGTACACAAATCAATCAACATACCAATTTTATATACCAAAAAAGTGAAAAACAATCACATTGTTTCTCCTGAATGAATAAAGATTTGCCAATTAAGGTTTAGACAAGTAGACCAAGAAAATTTTACTGCCTTTAAATACTCTCTTGATAATAGTATACTACAGATGATAAAACAAAATGGCTGGATTAAGTTCAAACATTATTGATTAAATAGTACTAGTTTGGAGATTAATTTGAACACATATTACAATACTTCATTTTAATAGTTATGAGTCCTGGCTATCATACAACTTGTTTGGTATTTCAATCATTTTTTTTTTCATCTTAAAATGAAAATAGAAATCATGATCTGCATTATTTTCTTTAGAGAAATTGCAATAAGATATTACTTAAACATATTATGTGTAAATGCATTCTGAGTTATGATAACCTGATCAATTTGATTTGGGAGGAAGAACACTTTTATCTTCTACTATTATGTACTTATTTTCATATTGAAAGAATTCCATATGCCATAATGGCATGTTCACTCTGTAGGCAGTTTACTTCCTTTAGGAAAACAATGAGTCAGGGTGGGATAATACTGTGTAACAAAGAATTTGTCTGGTCTTTGTTCTGAGCTCCTGGAAGAAAAACTCTAAATCCTTGGAATTTCCCCACATGTGTATCTTTTTTATTAATGATGGGCTCCTCACCCTACACCTGAGTTTACACTAAGGAATTTATTAATGGTGGACACCTAGATGGTTTCAGGATGGGAGCTGGACGTGTGAGAAAGACCATGTGATGATTAGACAGTTAGGCCTTTGAGTGATATCAGCTAGGCCTCTGGAGAAGGGAGAGGGGCTGGAGAGTGAGTTCGACTAAGAGGCCAATGATTCAATCCATCATGCCTACAAGATGAAATTCCAATAAAATAACTGCACACCTGAAGGTCAGTGAACTTTACTCACTGGTAATCATAAATGGAGTGCTAAGAGAGTGATGAGTACTGAGGCAATGGAAGCTGCACATTTGGGAAGCACCCAGACTTTAATTTATATGTCTTTTCATTTGACTGGTCCTGTCTTTTATCTTTTAGAATAAAAATGTAATCATAAATATGGCACTTTCCTGAGTTCTGTAAATCCTTCAGACAAATTACCAAACTTGAGGAAGTAGTGGGAACTCCCAGATTGGAACACAGTTGGTCAGAGAAACCTGGAGCTTGCAGCTGTAGTCTGAAGTGAGGACAGTCTTGTGGGCTCTGGGCCATTAACCTGTAATATCTGTGCTCACTCTGGGTAGTTAGTGTCAGCTGCAATGCAGGTAGTAATAAAGAAAAAATTATTTGTGACACTTGTTAAAGATGGTAAGGCATTATTCAGGACTATTAGGTATAGTTGATAGATATAGGGACAACTAAGATAGAATTTTGCAGTAGATGAGAGAGATTGGGTCCAACTCCAAATATAGCATGGACACATGGGAATTTGTTTATAGCCAAGGAATAGGATGGAGGGCAGTGGATGAAAAATTACTAAGAGAAAACATCAAGGATAATGGGGATTCTGGCTGAACTTACTGAGCATGATTCTTGCTGAAGACAGGCCAGGGAGATCAGACATCACCTGGGGGATGGTGAAGGATGAAAGACCTGATCAGATCATGAGAGTGATCAGATATGGAGGGTGGGGGGTTCTGGTTAATCAGACCTAGCAGGGTTCTCGTTAAAATTAGCTTTTTTAAGAAAGTACACAGATGAGCCTAGAAGAAGGTTCAGAAGCCTGATTAAAGTTTGGTTAAGCAAAGAATCTTTGTCAGTAGTTAGCCTCAAAATGGTCAGCAATGATCCCTGCCATGTGGTATTAACACCATTGTATATTGTCCTTCCATATTGCATGATTACTCTGTGTGATGGGTCAACTGAATATAGCAGAAGTGATGGTATATTACTTTCAAGATTGTTAAGGTACACCAAGCATTAAAGTTTTCATTTGTGTCCTCCCCTTTACCTACCCTCCCATGTGGTCTTGACTGATTTGCCATGCTATGGAAAACGGCTGTCACGGTGTAAGCAGCCCTATACTAAGTGTGCCTACTTTTGGGAGACTAAGTCTAAATCCCAAATAAACATGTTTTGGCCAGGACTTGGAAAAAATGGCAAAAATTAAAATGTAGGGGTTGAAATAAGTGTAAGATGATGGAAAGTGTTGGTACTGCCAGTGTGCTTGGTCCTGTGCCCTCCACTTTACTTTGTGGATAGTGCATTCAGACCATGGCTGTTTGCAGCACTTAATTTGTTTTGATTTACTTTTAATAAATGTGAGTATGTGGTTGTTCATTATATTCTAAACATTTTTTTTGTAAATCTGAAATATTTCATTGTTTTATAAATGGAAAGGGTATGCATTCAAGTTAAATTCTGTAGTCTTACACCTTCAGCCTTCTATTGGATTCTAGTGTAAATAGAATATTGAAATGAATATCATTATTTTGAATAAAATTAGTGGGAATTTTATAGAATCATCAGCATTTTTCCCCTGATAGTTGCCCTCTCCTACTCAAAAGACCTGCATCCATCTTGAGAATCAAATTCTTCCCTGTCTCTGAATCTCTCTGGGTAAAGCTGCGACTTTACCATTTCCTGACTAAGGAGTGAAGTTTTCCCATGGGTCAGCATTTTCTCTGGTGCCTGCTACTGCTCCAGGAAGCCCACTACTAATGCTTTGATCACTTGTGCTGTCAAGAGCACAGAGTTCTACGGAAGGAGAATTCATCACTTCTCTCTGCTATTCAGTCCTGCAAGTATGCTTTGATAATTTTTAGAGTTTAGAGACCAGAGATTTTAAGATTTATTTACACCCCTTTTCCCTCAAGATTTCAGACATTTGTGTAGGAATTTGGACCACATACATATTTGATTTAGTCCTGATTCTGTTCTCCAAATTATGTCTACTTTTGTATTCAACATGTTAAGTGAGTAACTTCATCAAGCTTGGTTCTCTCTTTCATCAGGATTAGTTCTCCCCCAGGACTTCCCTCAGTTAAGAGACATTTTTTTTTTTTTTTTTTTTGCTATATTTTAATAGTGCTTCAGGCAAACCTGTATAGACAGTACTTCAACAGATTCTCTGCTATTCTACCCCACCCCCTAACCTCAAGTGGAGACTCTTAAAGTACAGTTTAAGAGTGTAAGCAGTATGAGTGTGACCCGCTTGTAAAATTTCATTCTGATTAACAGCATGGATTTTTAACTTTGGAAACTTCATTGTAGCATAACATCCTTACTTGTTTCATTCTCAAGATTTATGGATTTTATAAGTGCTACAATAAAGAAACCTACTGAAGCTGTGTCTGCTTCATCTAGACTGAATGATTGCTTTTGTTGTAGTAAGGTTTTGAATATGCTTTTTACCATCTCAAAACACATGCTTGTGCCTTTTTTTCTTATTTAATCACAAGTTGAGTCAGAGTAAAAGTACAATTTAGCAGATGCTCTGTTTAATATGGTTAATATTCAGAAACTAAGTTCATACTTCCTCCTTTTCCCCCAACTTTGCCCAATATACTTCTTTGATGATCAAGTCATTCAATAGCACATCTATTACTGAGTACCTTACTCTGTTTCCAGAGATAAGCAAACAAATATAAACACAACCAATGAGAACCTTAATGTGCTTAATACCTAATTGGCAGGGCAGGGAAGGGGGACAGATATGTGAATACATTGGTATAAGGAAAGAAAAATTGAAATGAATATAACTTGAAAAATAAGTATACTATATTGTGGTAAAAAGAAATAAGACCAACTATTTGCAGCTGAGGAAATTAGGGCATGTTTCTTGTAGGATGATTCATTTGAGTTGAGTCTAAAAGGAGGAAGCTAATCTCAGGAGGAGATGGATTGGGAATGGGAGATATATTATTATAGGTAGATTGCATAGGGACCAGATTAGAAACTTATATTTGTGTGAAGGAGTTTAGCTTTTGACATTTTGCTATTGTTTGACTTTTCTGTGTTTTAGAAAGAGAAGCACTACAGAATGGATAGGAGGGAAAAGAGAGGGGAATTAATGAAATTAATCAATATTAAATTCAGAGGTCCCAAGAATGTTGTTTTCCTTTCTCAGTTCTTTTTCCTTTTAATTTTATATTTCTCCTCAGTCCAAATAATGGTGTGGGTTTCACACAGTACATACTAAGTAAATGTAGAGTGTACACATCTGTGTGAGCATAATATCATTTTCTTACATCTGACAACACAGGGACAACTGTCCTTTATAGTCCCTTTGGATTCACCAATGAGAAAGATTGTGTTTTAGGTACAACCATAATTATATAATTTTTACAGTCAAGAGGGAACTATATTTCCACTTAGGGCAAGCTTCTCTTTCTTACACCGAAAAGTTGTAATGATAATGAAACATCCATCTAGTTTAAATAGAGCCATTCTTTCTGCGTGACAAAACTGAGTGACTCCTTCTCTCTCTACTACACTGTTAAATATATATCATAATAATTAACGGGCAGAAATGTCCATAGAGAAGATCTAGTCCAATCTCCACAAATTACAGATGAGGAAACTGAGACTTAGAAAAGCTTCTTTCAATTCTACACATTAATTTCTACTTTCTATTTTCTATTTTTATTTTTATTCTTTCAGGCACCCAATACATTATCAATACTGGTGTAGATACTTAGTATCTACTTAGAAAACTTAGCAGGAAAAGAAGCTGAATTTTAAATAACATTATATATTGCCATCTTTCCCCACAATAATAATGCTCTTAGCATGTGAGCCTGTGTAACAGAGCAGATTTATTACTTTTAACAGTAATAAACTACAAGTTTATGCTCTTTATTTGAATAATTTATGTAATACTCCTATTGCTGAAATCTAGATTTATATTAAAATCTACGAAATTGTTTAGAAGGTGTCTTAATAGAATTTTTTTCGCTGTTTTTTAACAGAAAAAAATGAAGGAGAGCTTAGCAAGTGACAGTGAGAGTTATGAACTCTCATATGTAAATTGGTATGGAGATAAATATAGTCTTCACTTTTTTATATACAACATTTAGGGACCCTTAAAGAATTATGAACTTGACCTAACATATTTCAATTTCTGGGACTTGGGCTAGAATATAATTTTCTGAATAAAACAGTTTTTCTGTATGAACCTCATAACTGGGGACAGACGTTATATACTCTTAACATTTCTTTATAGTGCTACTGATGAGACGGACTAGGGGGTCTAAGCAGGAAGACCTCACATTCCCTCACATTCCCTAGAATTGCAGCACTTTGCAGAGGTTGTATCCCTTTTTAATGAACATGTTTTATTTTTCTTTAGAATACACATTAGTTTTTTCTATATACATAAGTTCATTTATTAAATTAAACTAATTTCTCATAAGTGTCTGGATGAATAGACTTCAAATCACTGAGCATTTGATTAAAATTGTCATAGATTTAATAAATATTAAAAACAAAAAAATCCTGATTATATCCATGTTTCCTTGACTCGACACAAATGGGATTTAACTCATTCCGTTACTTTATTTTTGGCGGCCTTTATACTCGCATTCTTATTGTTTCTATATATAGAACAAAGGAGTTTATTAGTAAGGGTACAAAAGATAAACCTTACTAATGTTGGTTATTTTTTTACAACCAATTATAAAGTGTCTCCCAAGCAAATTTTTTTGTGTGTGTGAAACAGAAACAATTTGTTCTAATAAAAAAATTTTGATGAGACATTGAAGAGGACAAGTGATTCCAAAATAATACATAAAGTCACTACCAATAATACCATGTTTTTCTTTTCTGTAAACAATGGTTAATAATAATGTAATAGTATTTAGAGGTTTAGCTGCAAAATCAAGAAAATAAAATTTTAGGAAAAAAGTACACTCTTAGAGAATGTAATCTAATGATGAGTGTATGAATGAAACCCCAGTTGGTTTCTTAAGCAATCCAGGTAGTAGGGCTAAAAGGAAATTAGTCAATAAATGTAGGTAATTCTTCTGCACAGTGTAATTCAGTATCTTCTGTTAATGTGTGAAGAGCAAGAAGTTATTTATGAGTGCTTAATAAATATATGTTTTGCAACAAATAACAAAATTCTAAAAAATGATGTGATTTTATTGAAATACATCATTATACCTACATAAAAGAGATGGTATTTTAAAAGATGCAAAGGTTAATGTCTCTGCTTATATGAGAGCTGTGTGAACTTGTATATATGTATGCTTACTGAGAATACATGTTCTAAACATTTAAAAATACTAAAATTCAAATTTCTCACATGTATCACCATAGGCAAAGAGTTTATTTAAAGAGATCCATACAGAGATGTAACAAGAGTTGATTGAAATAACGTACAGTGATATGTGTGACAAAATTTAATCCCTCTGATTTACAGAACCAGATGACAGGGGCTTATATGAGGCAGTTTAAGACTGAGGGAGAACCCCCAAGTCTGAAGGGGCATTCACAAATTTTCTTAGCTATCTGATATCCTGTCTGAGTCTGTAAGATGTGTAGTGTAGTTCTTATCACCTTATAAGGTATATATGAGAGTATATATTGATACATTCAAATTAATGAACAGATGATTTCACTATGCATGATAATACTGTGTGACCTATGTCAACCTATGGACAACTGAACTGTCAAGTTTATAGACAAGTCTGTGTAGGTAGGTAGGTAGTCATTGTATGAACCCCACACTTAAGCATGCTTTTCCAATTATAATAACCTCAGGACTCATCTTTAACTTGAGAAAATTAATAAAAATTATAGAAGTGTTCTCATGGGAAATGATATTTATAAAAAATTTTAACTTAGGATAGCCAAATGTTTCTGCTCTTATTTATAAATAATGGAAGTTATTATTTGAGGCAATAGCAATATTAAATATTGAATGAATATTTTCCTGAGCAAACACAAAAGCTAAAGCTAACATAGCTATCTGATAAAGAGCATAAAATATTTATGTGGGAAATTCTTAAAGAATACAAGATGAGAATCATGAGCACATCACAAGAAGCTACATCTATGACTAATTCTTTTGAAAAAAAAAGGTTTGAAAGAAATATATTTGTTAAAATTCAAAAAAATAAAAAGGACTTAGTGAGTGGGTTGAACAATAAATTAGACAGAATTGAACAGGGAATTAGTGAATTGGGAACTGGGTCATAAGTAACTACAAAGGATTCAGCAGAAATCAAAGCAGCTGTAGTTTATAAAAGTGAAGTCAAAATATATGGAGTTACAGTGACAAATTCTGACATACATTTAATCAGAACTTCTAAAGAATAAAATAGAGAAATGGATGAGAGGCAATATATGAAAAAGTAATAACTGAATTTTTGAGAGCTGAAGAAAGCCATAAATTTATTGATATAGGAATTATGTGTTAAGTAGGATAAATTAACTTGTAGACATATTTTATTAAAAGGGCAGAATACAAAATGAAAAGAGAAGATATTAAAAGTATCCCCTACTCAAAAGAACAAAAATTAGACTGTGCTGACTTTTCAACAAAAACAGTAGACCATAGATGATCAAATCTTAACAAAGCAGACTCTAGTGCAGGTGTGCCAAGGTTAAATTCCATGGTTGTCATTTACTAACTCTATGACTATAGGCAAGATAATTAAATTTTGTGTGCATCTATTTCCTCACCAGTAAAAGAGAGATAAAAATAATAACTAATACATATGTTACAGTAGGCACAGAGCAGCAATTATATGTTCCCAGGCTCAGAAACTGTATGTTCCCAGGCTCTGGTAAATTTTAAATGCTAAACAGGTTTGCAATTATTATTATTTAAAGTTTGCAAGATAATACTTCATTCATGAATTGTACATAAAGTATATTTATTGTTCAAAAAGTAGAGTAAATACAGTGCTTTCAGGTGAATAAAAATTGAAAGAGTTTGCTAATTAACAGACATGATCATAAAATCTTTGACCCCCAAAAATGTATTTAAACAGGAAGGCAAATGATCTGGAATTGGACGAAGAGAAGAAGGAAGAAAAAAAGGGTAACATTCAAGAAGAAACAAATTAGGCAAAACAAAGCTAAATCTACTAGTAAAGTAAGTAGGATATAGTGTGTGAAAAATAAAGTAATAGCAATGATAATGTTGCTTAATTTAGAACTAGAAAAATTAATAAATACCATTCTGGATAAAAATAGCGTTGAATGTGGGAGGGGAGGTATTTTGAACTAGTTTTTATAAAAGTTTTAGAATGTTCCTGAGGACAGGCAAGATATTTAATCATCCATTTAATTAGTCAAGGCAATATTTCAATGACATTTTTAAAAGAAAAGAAATAAATTATAAAATTTCCATACTAGTAAATGAAATTTTATAAATAGTATCAAACCCCCATATTTTTTAAAAAAAATTAATTTTAAAAGTCAAAAATTCTAAGATAATAGTAAACAAAGAATAAGTATAAAACAACATAATATTGTAGAAAAGTAAAAATATGGTATAAGAACATCATAATTGAGATAAAAGTATTAAATTCATTTTTTAAATAAAGATTGTCAGATTGGATTAAAAATGAAATTCAGAATTTGTTTTGTTTACAAAAGATACATCTAAAACAAAGATTGCGATTAAATAGTTAAGCATATACTGAAAAAAACTAACAAGTATAAAACTAGAATATAGACTAGTATTAGTGGAAATAGTCTTCCAGGCATAAAATATTAGGGAAAGAATAGGTTACTCTATAATGACACAGATTTTTTAATGATTGGGGAGATTTTATGCACAAATATATATAGAACAAAAATTGAAAGCTCTATAGGAGATATTGGAAAATTTGCTACCATAATGGGAGATATTAACAAATCTGTCTCCATTACAGGTAGTTCATGCAAAGAAAAAACAAAGCAACATATAACAGACTGAAAACATAATTAAGAAGATGGAATTATTGGAAATAAATAAAATTATGACACATGAACAGGGCAAAAAAAAGTAGTCAACATTAATTTTCCTAAGTCCAGTACTTGGAGCCATTGTCACTTGAAGTTGGGTCTTTAGAAATATAAAAAGAGCTGGAAGTCTCTTTCTGTATGCTTTTTACCATTCCGTTAATTTACAGCTTTCTATACTTCATTTTCTTAGAATTTGAGACTAGGTACCAATATATTTCTGATATAACTATTTAAGATGCACAGGAATAATATAAATAATGTGAATGGCACAGCTATTCAGAAACTTAGAAAAATACCTAGCAAACACTAGGCTCAATTTCCCTTTAAAAGCTCCAAACTACATACTGAAACATTAAGAACAGTTTGTTTTAAGAGCCTCAATTAAAAAAAATCCCATAGGAATATAAAATGCAGCGATTTTAAATTTCTTGCAAAGTGATTGAAAGATAAATGAAATTCCAGAAATAAAATTGATTAGGTTTTTTTTTCCCCCTGGGGGACAATTTTATCCCACATCTGGGGATTTCAATTTTGAATATTCTTAAATAGGAGGGAGAATTTGGACATAACTTTTAGTGTGAGCAAATTAAAAATTTGCCAGCCCTGTGCTACCATCTCTTGTGTGTGTCCCAATGTGCCTCCATCCCACCAGTGTTCATGGGTGTGTTTGATCAATAAGCAAGTTTGTCCACAAGCAAAGCCCCAATTCAAAGTTTTATACTAGTTGTGTGTCCAAAAATATTTCCATAGATAACATATAATTATTAAATTCAACAGAGGCTTCAATTTTTAAAATATATGATCAAAATGATCAAAGAATACAATTCTGCTTTGTGTTTGGGGGAGGGTAACAATTTTTCACATTTACTTTAAAGATTTTCTGTATCTTTAAGTAGAAATCAGCCTCTTTTACAGATATTGTAGTGATTCCACTAAAAATAATCATTTCTAATTTTTTAAAAAATCTGGTTACAAACAGCAGAAATGCCAAAGATTTTGACTTACTCAAAATAAAATGTATTATTCACATAAAAGGGTGTGGTTGAAAGCAGTTATGGTGTGACTTTACTCCCTAGGTACCTTTACTCTCCAGGTCCCTTAGGGAGCCAGAAAACTTTCAGCCTGTCCTCCATCATTCCAAATATAGCCTAGACTTTCATGACTTAAGATATATTCATGTTTCAGGCAACCAAACCAAAAGAAAGATAAAGAAGAGATACAGTTTGTGTGTGTGTGTTGTGTGTGTGTGTGTGTGTGTTTCAGCTGTCTCTTAGAAAAGGTCCTCGGAAGTTTGTGTTGCCTACCCTTCCTTCAACTCTTTCCCTACCCAGTTATTATCTGCATCAATAAGAAGAAATAGCCTTTTCTTTTTGTAGCAGCCAGCAGAAACTTCATTGGCCAAGGAATGGAGAAGGGGAGCTCATGCTCTGAAAGCCCCTTCTCCCTGGGTCTAGGCAAGGACAAGCTTTTTATAGGTATAGGGGTGGTATGGGGCAGAGACCATTATCACTTAAGTTCCTGGAAATGGGTGGAAATTTCCTGGAATGGGGTCCATGCCTCTTTTCTGCCCTTTTATGGTCCTTCAGGGTTTGGGTTGGAAGGAGGTTGAACTAACATGGAGCCATGGAGATGGGAGGGTAGCATTAAAATGAGATGATAATGAGCTTTAGAGTGACCTTTGTCCCAGTTTTGAAGTTCAGCCAGCCTATACCATTTTCTTGTGGTTAAGCCCTCTTGTTCCCATCACGTAAACACAGCTGGAGACACAGTCAGTTTTGGCTTTCTGCAAGTTTGCCTAGAGGGAGGTTTTTATTAGAAATGCGGATAAGGGGGGCTTCCTTACTTCCTTGTCTAAGGCAGGTGTACTTGTGTTTTATAGACACACTTTAGGCACAGGTTAGGGACCCTCTGGTTGCTTCCCTGGGTGACATTTGCACAGGATACATCTATTAATACTTCATTTTGAGAGATTGAATATACAAGAGACAATGGCCTGACCATACATGAGCATAGAGCTCTGACCCACAGCCTCTGCAGTAGTCATTCCAGGAAGCTAAACCGCAGCTTCTTCATCAATCAGTTGAAAACAATCAAGACTTGATCAGTGCTTGCTTGATTACCTAATTATTGCCCCCACCTGCATCTCAGAACAAACCCGGGAAAGTAAAATATGTTCCTCAACCCAGTTTTGTAAGTTTTCCCTCATCTAGTTAGCCCTCTTGGAGTTTGCCCCTGCAAACAACCTTTAATCAGGGCATATCTGAAGCATTAACAGTTTTTTCACTAAAAAATTTCCCACTCTCCTGCCTGTCTTTGAGTCTCTGCCAAATGCAAGTGCAGGTGACTGACCCCTTTACCATAACCTCTGCTTCTTCTCATTCTTCTTCTTCTTTTATTTCCACAATTCTTTGACTATGTTTATATCGGACCATTGGAGATGCTAATAATGTAGTTTTCAGTACCCCCAAAACCATGTACCAGTTAAAAAACCTATTACTATGAAAGAGGCAAAAATGAACTTTAGAGATCAACAGTTTTGCCACACATACCAAAAGAGGCATGGAAAAATTTTATAACCCAACCTTGTAAGAACTGAAACAACATAATTTCCCGTCCCTGTTTTAGATAGGACTAAACACTCTTTCCTGTCCTCATGTTAAATAATTTTAGAGTGTGCATTTTTTCCTTCCCTATCTTAAATGAACCTAAAAACAAGTAAAATTATCTAGCTACTTTCTCCAGGAAATAACTTGCTGGAGATGAGAATTTGCACAGGCACTATCCTTACAAAGTGGTACAGTTTTATGGGGTGTTTTCAGCCTACTTGGCACAACAAGGCAAAGACCTGCTTCCTTCATATAAAATCTAGGAAAAAAATTGAAATCACAGTGATAACTTCAGGAACTTTTACCATGCAAAGGATTTGAGTCAAATTAGGAAAAAGTAAAAAAGAAAAAGAAAAACAAAGGAAGAAAACCTTGTGAGGATATTCTCTATCTTCTCCATCTAAAAAAAAAAGGCATCTGCATTAGTAAGAGCTTTTTAATTACACAAGAGTATTATCATACTCTTGATGAAATTACTAAGAGTTCAAGTTATTGTTTAAAGTACAGCGATTTCCTCTCTTGTACATATACATGTTTTAAAATTTGTTTTTCTACACAAATGCCACCTCCTCTCCTTGAAAAGGGACTATAGTTAGCCTTTTTACAGTAATAATTTCATACCTATTTTAATTCTTCTCTTTCCCTTCCATTGCATCTCTTTTTATCTTCTCTGGGAAAACTATGAAGATTACTTCAATAAACAAGAATTCTCTCTCCATTATGTGTACACTCTAAGAGTATCTACTCAAGTTAAATGGTTAATAATTTCTAAAAGAAAGAGGAAACAATTCATTGTGCGTCTTTTCTATGTTTTCTCCTTGCAAAACTGAAACTTAGAAAAAATATTGCTTGTAAGTTTGGAAAATAGTTTTGGTTCCTAGACAAGAAGAAATAGTATACAATTAAAGCTTTTAGTATAAATTCAAGAGATAGAATCTTTTGGTATATAAATATAGAGATTTACATGTACATAAAATAATTCATGTAATATTCCTGATAATTAGTTTACTCTTTGAAACAATTAGTCTTTATAGTTCAACTTATAAAATACTCTTTGTCCTCTTCCTAAAGTTATCACCATATGAAAATAATTTTTGCACGATATTTAAGAGAAGATTTTTGTTTTATTACTTAGGATTTAAACTTTACATGATTTCTACATTAATTCTATGAGCCCAATAAGTTATCATTGTTTCTACAAATTATTTAAGACTGTAAAATATAAACATGTTTAATTAGAAATTACATTGAGATCTTTTTAAAAGGTTTCAATATTGTAAATTATTTGCATACTACAATAATAATGAAAGGAAATTATTTGTTGCATTAAATCGTAACTTCTAGATCTTTAGTCAACTTTATTTCAATATCTATAATATTAAATTGAATTAATTAATATATAATACTTGGATACCTAGACAATTTCCAGATGGAAAAAAAAGATGAAGTGTCAGTTATTAGACTATACATACCCATGTTCCTAATTTTTTATATAGACATGCTATAGAAAAACAGTAGGTGAAATTTAAGCAATATTTACATGTCTTTACTTTAAAATTTGTTAAGTGATACATAAACTGATATAAATGTAAGCTTCTGTCCAGAAAAATAAAACAAAAATTGATTACTTTGGTTAAAGGTGGTAATTAATATAAATGGCTCAGAAAACACGCAGTATAATGATTACAAATAAATTTGAAAATGAACACAAGATATTAAGTATGTTTGTCTATTGGCTTTTTAGGAAATGATTATACTCTATTAAGAGAGTAAATTATTATAAATATGAATACATGCATCATTTTATTTAATATGCTAAAAATTTAATTATATTTTAAGCAAACTGACTAAATGTTATTATTTACATATATACATTTTTGTTTATATAAATATATAAATATAAAAGTATATTAAGATCATTGATCTTAATATTTTAGTTTATAAATCATAGATAAAAACAAACCTATGGACATTTTGTAAATACAAAATATCTGAGGAATGTGGAATCTGGATTTATAATGCCTAAATATGATGACTTAGTTGGTTCATTGTTAATGCATATATTAAGAAAGAAAAGAACTTAGGGATCCTAAACCATAAATTTTTACATGGCAGATATTTAAAAAGTTGAAATTAGAGGGACTTCCCTGGCGGTCCAGTGGTTAAGACTCTGTGCTTCCAATGCAGGAGATGTGCGTTCAGTCCCTGGTTGGGAAACTAATATCCCACATGCTGTGCAGTGCAGCCAAAAGAAAAAAAAATAAAATTAGAATTTTGGTTTTCATTTTATAAAATCATCAAGTTTCCCTGTGGCCAAGTTACAGAGATTATTTTTTATCACCAAGATTTTCTGTTAAGTCTGAACTTTCATTTTTACAGTTTAATTTTGAAAATAACATTATGTTCCTAACATATACATTTTAGCTGTTGTATATTATCAAAATGCCAAGTACATCAATTCTTTTGCTTTTGAAGAGTATGATTTTTGTTTGTATTTTGCCTCCTTTGACAATCCTACTGTATTATGTTTGTCCCAAATTTGGGCCACTCATTCAGAGTTTTAAAAAATCAAACAAAAAACCTGTTAAACTGTCTTTCAACACAGAAGTTAATCAAGGTTTCCTAAAATGGCCACACATAAAAAATATTTGTTCCTTCAGCTTATAAAATAAAGCATAGTAGAAATAACTGGTTCTGTTTGATGTTATCAGCATTTTATCTTGAGTCATCTTTCATTTATTAAATTTAAGATCAATAATCTTATAAACCCTGACAAATCAAAAAAAAATTTAGTAATCCTATGTAGAAGTAAAAATAATTACTATGATTCAGTGTCTATGTATTAACTAGGAATATATTTATGTATTATATATTTATTAGGAGCATATTCAGGTACTTGTAAAAAGACTGCTAGCCATATGCCTACAATGAGATTTTCTTTCTGTTACTAGGTTCCAATGCATTTATTAATCAAAAATATCACAGTATGCATTATGGTTTAAATCAAAAATCCCCCTTTCCTCACCCCACTGTTATCCATGAGTTTGTTTTCTATATCTGTGAGTCTGTTTCTGTTTTGTTATATACATTTGTTTGTTTTATTTTTTAGATTCCACATATAAGTGATAACATACAGCATTTGTCTTCTGTTTGACTTATTCACTAAGTATAATACTCTAGGTCCATCTACATGGTTACAAATGGCAGAATTTTATTCTTTTTTATGAATGAATAATATTCCATTGTATATACATTACCATATCTTTTTTTATCTATTCATTTATTGATGGACACTTAGGTTGCTTCCATATCTTGGCTATTGTAAATAATGCTGCTATGAACATTGGGGTGTATGTATCTTTTTGAATTGTGTTTTCTTTCTTTTTTTTATTGGCTATATTCCTAAGAGTGGAATTGCTGGATCATATGGTAGTTCTATTTTTAGTTTTTTGAGGAAAATCTCCAGACTGTTTTCCATAGTGTCACCAATTTACATTCCCAACAACAGTGTACAAGGGTTCCCTTTTCTCCACATCCTCTCCAACATTTGTTATTTGTAGAGGCTTTGATGATAACCATTCTGCCAGGTATGAGATGATATCTTATTGTGGTTTTGATTTGTATTTTTCTAATAATTAGCAATATTGAGCATCTTCTCATGTGCCTGTTACCCATCTGTATGTCTTCATTGGAAAAATGTCTACTCAGTTCTTCTGCCCATTTTTTAATTGGGTTGTTTGCTTTTTTGATGTTGCATTATATGAGCTGTTTATATATTTTGGATAGTAACCTCTTATTGGTCATATCATTTGCAAATATTTTCTCCCATTCAGTAGGCTGTCTTTTCATATTATGCATGGTTTTCTTTGCTGTTCAAAGGCTTTTAAGTTTGATTAGGTCCCATTTGGTTATCTTTGCTTTTGTTTCCTTTGCCTTAGGAGACAGATCCAAAAAAATATTGTTATGATTTATGTCATAGTGTTCTGCCTAGGTTTTCCTCTAGGAGTTTCATGGTTTCAGTTTTACATTTAGGTTTCAATCCATTTTGAGGTTATTTTTGTATATAGTATTAGGAGATGTTCTAATCTCATGTTTTTACATCTAGCTGTCCAGTTTTCCCAACACCACTTATTGAAGAGGTTGTCTTTTCTCCATCGTATATTCTTGTCTCCTTTGTCATAGATTAATTGATCATAAATGTGTGGGTATATTTCCAGGCTCTCTATTCTGTTCCATTGATCTATGTGTTTGATTTTGTGTTGGTACCATGTGGTTTTGATTACTGTAGTTTTGTACTATAGTCTGAAGTCGGGGAGGGTGATACCTCCAACTTTGTTATATTAGCAAGTGTAATATCTCTTCTTGTATTGATCCCTTTATCATTATATAATGCTATTCTTTGTCTTTTGTTATAGACTTTTTTAAAGTCTATTTTGTCTGATATGAGCATTGCTACCCATGCTGTCTTGTTTTTTCCATTTGCATGAAATATCTTTTTCCATCCCCTCACTTTTAATCTTCGTGTGTCTTTAGTCTGAAGTGAATCTCTTATAAGCAGCACGTAGATGGGTCTTATTTTTTCATCCAATTTGCCACCCTATGTCTTGATTGGAGCATTTAGTCCATTGATATTTAAAACAATTATTGATATGTATGTACTTATTTCCATTTAATTAGTTCTTTTCTGGTTGTTTGTGTAGTTCTTCCCGCTTTTTGTTTGCATGTTTCTTTGTTCGTGGTTTGATTGTTCTTCAGTGGTAGGTTTGTGTTCCTTTCTCTCTTCTTTTTGTGTATCTATTGTAGGGTTTTGATTTTTGGTTACCATGGGGCTCATATATGTTGACCTATAACGATATTTACTTGTTTTCAACTGGTAGTCATTTAGATTCAAACACATTTTAAAAGATCTGCATTTTTTACTCCCCTCCCCCACATTTTGTATTTTTGATATATTTTACATCTTCTTGCTTATCCCTTCACTGCTCATTGTAGTTATTGTGGCTTTTACAATTTTTTGTCTTTTAATCTTTTTACTAGCTTATTTAAATGGTTGATCCTCTGCTTTTACTATATATTTGCTTTTCTTAGTAGGATTTTTTCATTTCCTATAGATCCTTACTTCTTGTTATAGCCCTTTCTTTTCCACTTTGAGAAGACCCTTTAACATTTCTTTTAGGGTAGGTTTAGTATTGATGAACTCAGTTAGTTTTTGCTTGTCTGAGAAGTTCTTTCTCTCTCCTTCAATTCTAAATGATAATCTTGCTGGGTAGAGTATGCTAGGTTGTAGGCTTTACCCTTTCAGCACTTTGAATGTATCTTGCCACTCCCTTCTGTCCTGCAAACCTTCTGCAAAATATCAGCCTGATAGTCTTATGGGGGTTCCCTTGTATTTGACTCTTTGTTTTTCTCTTGCTGCCTTTAGAATTATCTTTTTATCTTTAACTTTTGCCATTTTAATTATGATATGGCTTGGTGTGGTTCTGTTTGGGTTCATTTTGTTTGGGACCCTCTGTGTCTCCTGTACCTAGATATGTTTCCTTCTTTAGGATTAGGACTCTTTCAGCCATAATTTCATCAAATACATTTTTGACTCCCTTCTCTCTCTCTTCTCCTTCTAGGACCCCTATAGTGCAAGTGTTGGTATGCTCTATGTTATCCAGAGATCTCTTAAACTGTTCTCATTTTTTAATTTTGTTTTTCTTTTTGCTATTCTTATTGGGCAATTTCCACTATTCTGTCTTAAAGAGCAGTTATGTATTATTCTGTATCACTTGGCCTGTTTTTTAATTCCTTCCATGAGTTTTTCATTTCAGTTATTGTATTCTTCATTTTTGATTGGTTCTTTTTTATATTTTCTAGGTCCTTGTTAAAATTCTCACTGTGTTCATCTATTCCGTCCCCTAATTCACTTAGCATTCTTATTACTAATGCTTTTAATTCTTTATCTGATAAATTGTTTACTTTTGTTTCATTATTTATTATTTCAGTTTTGTCTTGCTCTTTCAATTGAGACCAGTTCCAGTGTCTTCTCATTTTGCTTAACTTTCTCTCTCTCTGTGAATTTAGGTGAAACAGTTAGCTATTGCAGTCTTGAAGGGGTGTCCTTATGTGGGAGTGTCCCTATAGAGTCTGCATGTTCCCAATGGCTTTGGTGAAAAAGGTGGATTTGACATGAACACAAGTCACATCTTTCCCCTGGGTGTGCTGGCAACTATAACCTTGGTATGAGGTAGGGCTGGAGATGGAGGGACTAGGGCCTGAGCCAAGTGTAAGGCAGAGCTTCCCCACTGCTGGGTGGCTGTCACCACCCTATTGGGGGTGGGGGCATATCCCAAGTTGCTGGAGCAGAAGCCCTGTGTATCAGGTCTGATCTGGCTCTATTCCCTTTGAATAGATGTGTCCCTTTAGATGTGTGCTCTCCCTTCTCCTAGCACCTGCACCCTTGCCCCAGAGGTGAGCAGTGCTGGAGCAGGAGGGGGTTGTGTATGATGGAGATGAACTGCAGTTGGCCAGCCACAGACAGAGGTCCAGGCTGCCTGAAGTGTGCCACCTGTGCAAGCACCAGCAACAGATGCCCCACCCTGCTTAGTCACAGCTTCTGGTCTGATTCTCCTTTTTCCCTTACAGCCAACCACTACACCAAGCCTCCATTACCCCTGCCCTCTTATGGAGCCATGCTTCAAGGCAGGTGGGGCCTGAATGGACTCTCAGCATGTATTGGCATGTGGGCTGTGGAGGTCAGGCTTCCTTTAGAGATTGGTACCACCCCGGATATGCTGCCTTTAAAAGCACCAGCAATGGCCACCCTAGTCCCACTCAGACCCTGACCGAGATCTAAGTCACCTCTGCATCCCATGGTAGATCCCTGGTCATGGCAGCCTTTGGTCCACTGCATACCTGCCATGTGAAGTAAGCACGGTTGGAGCATTTGCTTGGCTCAGGCTGGGACACCCCCTGAGATAGTCACTGGAAACTAGGCAGCCACTTGAGCAGTCCTCAATCCTCCCCTCTCTGCCCTACCTCAGGAGCAAGCCAATTCTCACATGCTCCTTAGGAGTGAGTTCCAGGCTTCCCACATCCCCACTGTTGATCCCAGCAGGCTCTCAACCAGCCAGTGGGGCTCCTCTTCCCTGTGTTGGATCCCATGACTGGGGCACCCAATATGTAGCTTGAACTGCTCACTCCCTAGGGCAGATCTCCACCCATGTAATCTCCCTTTTCCTCTGACTCCCCTCCCAGGGGCACAAGTCCCAGACTGATCGCTTCTCTTCCCTTCTTTCACAATTCCTTGTGGATCTTTCTCACAGCCTTGGTTGTACAGGAGTCTTTCTGCCAGTTTCCAGTTAGTTTCAGTGAGAACTGTTCCACATGTAGATGTATTTTTGGTGTTCTTGGGGTGAGGTGAGCTCCATGTCCTCCTATTCCACCAATTTGGTCAATATCCTTAGTATACTAATTTTAGATTTTAAATATTCAATTTAGTAAAATTGAGGGAAAACAGTCTTACATAAGATAATTATCAAGATTAATGTAATTTATAAAAATGTAAATCTGGATACCACATACATTTATTTTTCTTTATAACACAGATCGTTATAAAAGAATTTCTAAATAAAGAATTCAAAGAAAATTCGATTTCAAAATCAGAATTTGTACAGATGATAGTCTAATCAAAATACTATTAAAATAGAAATTAGTAACTCTTTATAACCCATGGTTATTTGTAATGGTCACTTTTGGTTTGAATTGAAAAATAAAACTTTATTGGAATCCCTTTTTAAAATTAATAACAATGGAATCTAAGGATGAAGACATTTTGAGAGAGTTTCACAGGCTAAAAGAAACCTTGAATTTGAGGCAGATTAATTCTAAGATAGCAGTAACCCTGTTATTCAGACTTGTGCCTTGAAGGGTGATGTGGAAAGTACAGACAAAATCAAGATGATAGATAGAGACATAGTTTCATCTAACGTTTCACATGTCATTTTCCTCAGTAACACTGTTTTTGCAGAAATAAAGAGCAGTAATAGAATTCTTTAGAAAAATCTAACCATGGACTGGTGGTAGTATGGCAGGCTGTACTTATTTTAAAAAATTGTGGAGGACATTTGGAATTTGCAGTTGATAAGATAAGCATCATGGCAGAGAGATTAGTGAATTAGTTTTCAGTTTACAAACCTATCACCATATTTTTCTACAGTTTGTATAATTTGCAATCTGGAAGATACCAAAGACCTCCTAAAGACATACTGGGCAATTGCTGCATACACCTCAGTTCTGCCAGTGTTCTGTAGTAGTTCTTAGAGATCAAAAAGGTGAGATTTTATTAGAATGAAAATCTGATTTAACTAGGAGGAAGAAGCATATCCTTCCATATGAAAAGTTATTCCTTAGACAACACTGTTGCTTCTGCTAAAGCACTATCTGAGCATGTGACAGGAAAGAGCACAAAATTGAAATATCTGTTTCTAAAGAATTATGTTGTTTCACTGAAGAAGGCTGGAAAGTCTGTCCCTTTCAGTGAACCCCCAAAAGCTCTGGACTTCATGTAAAGCACTAAAGAAATAAAAGAAATAGCCCTTGTGAAATGGTCCAGCACTGCCTTGTGTTCAGTTAGTGATTCTGTATCTAAAATGCTGTTTTAAAAAATGTATTTGGAAGAGAAAAAAGTAAAGAGAACTTTAAAGTTAAAGAGGAAGTAGAAAATCTTAGTGTGTCAAATAACAAAGGAAGATATTAGAAGAGTTGTCAATGAACTTTTATTTTTCCTTTGTTATTGTTAATCTTACTCTGTTGTTGAAAGAAGCCTCTTGTGTATCTCATACTTTTGATTGCTTTTAGTGTTTCTTTTCATCTTTAGCATTATGAAACGTAATCCTAATATTTTTTTTTCCTTTTTTACCATAACATGTAATTGTCTAATAAATCTAACATTCACTTCATCATTAGAAATTATCATCTAGGCCTTCACTCTTATGCTCTAATTTGCATTTTCACTTCTGAAACTTTGAGAAGATTTGAATTTTTTTTCTTCTTTGTATTGCTATATTAGGAAAGACTCTCCAAAGATGTTGGGTAATTCCTACTGACAGATCAAAGGAGTATGCTTGAGATAGTTTTGATTCGAAAATCTTTAAACACAAGTCTTCCTCAGCTTAAGGGGTTAAGTGCTGAGAATGCTTATAGCTCATAGCTTATCCTAGCCTACCTAAAATATGCTCAGAACACTTACACTAGCCTACAATTGGGCAAAATCATCTAACACAAAATCTATTTTATAATAAAGTGTTGAATAACTTATGTAATTTATTAAATACTGTACTGAAAGTGAAAAACAGAATAGTTGTATGGGTACAGAATGATTGTTAGTATCAATATGTCAGTTGTTTACCCTCACGATCACGTGGCTGACTGGGAGCTGTGGCTCACTGCCGCTGCCCAGCATCAGGAGAGAGCATCATACTGCATATCATTAGCCCATGAAAAGATCAAAATTCAAAGTATGGTTTCTAATGAATGCATATGCTTTTGCACCATCATAAGGTTGAAAAATCGTTTAAGTCAGACCATTGTAAGTTGGGGAATTTCTGTAGTTCTGTTTCATTAGAGAATCAGTGGTGCTACTTTAATTACAGTCATTTGCCTCCTGATACAATTTTTGATTCTTGACATTTATTTCAATAAATACTTTAGTAGGCATTTTACTACTGTTATCTGTGTGCATTTGTAAGCTCTCTTAGGAAAAATAACCAAATAGGAAATGCTTTCCAAATCTATGCTTCATTGCTGCTGGATGATTAACTACTTCTATTCCTTAAGAAGTAAGATCAGTCTTGCTTTCTGAATAATCAGTAGATTAAATTAGTGTCAACAGAAACTTGGTGATGGCTGGGAGCATGCTATTAAAAGAGCACTTTAAAAATCATTATTAAATAAATGAATACAGTATAGCTGTCTGTTTTGCAAGGCTATCATCTTCACTTTGAAAACTTGTCTGTTCCATTTAATTAATGTCATGACAATTTAGATTTTTGTCATGTGCCTGTTAGGCATAAAATGAAAGTATGTTTTAAAGCCCAAGGTTTTTACATTAGCAAGAAGTTTTAATAGACATTATACATTCAGTTTATCAAACACTAATGGCTTTATAGTTATTCTGTAAACACATGTGTTTATAGTTATTATAACATGACTTTATAGTTATTCTGTAAACACATAACATAACATGGCTTTATAGTTATTCTGTAAACACATAACACATAAAACAATTCTGCTTTTATATCTGGGATCCACAAGGAACACAGTTTTCAGAGTATGTGTAAATATTCTGGAAGGCACCACATTTTAGTGAAAATAGTAGAAAAACTTTGAGAATTTTCACTAATATACCAGAAGAGACTGGATCATAAGACAATTGTGTTCACAATGGCATAACTGCAACAGGATTTGCCTTCCTTAGTAAACAACAAGAGAACTTAAAAAAATAAATGAAAACATTATTTTACCATTAGACAACAGACAGAACAAGACAGTAATCTGAAAGAATGGCAACAAGCAAGGTGAGTTTGACAGTCACATTTCTTACTGGCTATAGGCACTTTCTAGACCACGATATAGATGCAAGATGTGGGAAAGTAAACAGACTGTGACAGTCTGGCTGATTTCAGGAGATGGAGATTGAAGTTTGGAGAGGCTGAAGTAACTGGAATTTGTGGAGCAAAGGACCACAGAGAGGGAACTATACAGAAAAGTAGTTCCTAAAATGTACATAGGGCTGCACATGAGGTGGTATTTTTGGCTGAGAACTAAGCTGCTCATGCACAGGGCAAGAATGCATGAAGCTAAGCAAAGACTCACTATTGAAGAGCAACAACCGCAAAGTTTAAGTAGAACAATTCCTAGAGTCATGCAGGGAAGGGAGATTTTCTAGTCCTGATCAACCTGAGTAAAGAAACTTTGTTTACTAACTAGGAAATCAGTAAAGAACATGAATAAATATACTAATTCCTAGAAACATACAACCTACTAAGACTGAATTATGAAGAAATAGAAAACCTGAACAGACTAATAATGAGTAAGGTGGTTCGATCAGTTGAATAGTTGAGCTAAACTAACTCAAAAACAAAATCTTCATAGTCATGTAGTCATGCCAGAAAATGAAGTTTAAAAACGAGGTTCGAAAATATCACGCTGATCTACATGCAGCTAAACTTCCTGTTAAAACAAAAATCAAAACACTTTAAATGAACAGAACAAAATCTAGGCATTCAGCAAATTAGTATTCCAAATATAACCCATAGCAAGAGAAAAATTAGGCAATGTAACTGATGCAACAACTTAAGTAAATAAATAAAATGAAACAACATCAAAGCTATATGTAGTATCACACTGGAAGAGATAAAATGAAATTAAAATATGCAGTTTATTCAAAAATGCAGAAAAGTGGGAAAAATAACAATGAAAAATTGAAAACGAATAGCAAGATTATAAACTAAGGTTGCATATATAATTGCATTAAATGAGTGTTCAGTCTCTTCAGTTAAAGATGGAGATTTTAACATTAGATTCAAAAAGCAAAACCAAATTCTATCTTGCGGTGGTAGGCAAAGTAATAGCCCCCAAGGATGCCTACATTCCAAACTCTGGAACCTGTGATTATGTAACATAATATCATAATACTTGATACATACATAATACTTGATATCAATATAATATCAAGTAACAAGGGGAAATTACAATTGCATATGGAATTAAAGTTGCTAATCAGAAGACAGATTATCCCGAATATCTAGGTGGGCACTACATAATCACAAGAATCCTTGAAGGTGGAAGAGGGAGGCAAAAGGAGAGTCAGAGTCAGAGAAATTAATGAGGCGATGAAAACATCAGAGTGATTCTATGTGCTAAGGATTTGGCCTGCACTTGCTGTCTTTGAGAGCGGAGGTGATGAACCCAGGGAGGTTGTTGGCCTCTGGGATCTAGAAAAGGCAGGGAAATGGATTCTTCCCTACAGCCTACAGAAAAATTAAAACCATAAAAGAGATAAAACTGTAAACAAAAATGACTTTAGTTCCTCACCTTTATGCTCTAATAAATTTTTCATATTTTAACGGCATACTTCGCAAAATAACATTTCCCTACCTTACTATAATCTTTCAATAAATTATTATTTTTAAATCAATGACAACATAACAGATGTAACCATTTCTCTTGGTTCCTTTATTTACATATTAATTGACATCAAATTTTATTTATATATCTGGATGCTAATAATCTTATGAAATGAAGAAAGAATTGATTTATTTTAATTGATTTACTTTTATAATCTTTGAGAGGAAGACATTATACTATAAAAATACATATTTGCTCTTTTGAACAGTTTGTTGAAAGAAGTATGTCAATATCATATGAATGAATTATTAAAGTATTTAAATGATGGTATTTTAAAAACTTTAGCTATCAATACATAGTGATGCAAAAGTGGTTGTGTATGATGATCTCTTGCATGATGCCAGTTAATATATTCATTTAACAGATATATGTTAAGCATCTAACAATGCAAGGTACCAGATAAGTTCTAACATGTGGTTAAGACTCTTAATCTTAATTCCAGTGAAATGTAAATGAAGGATCAAGTCTTCTTATTTCTCTTACTGTATTCCTGCTTTCCAATGTAGTCAAGTCAAGTAGTATCTCATGCATACATCTTTACAGAGGGGAAAAATCTATAGTGTTTAGATATTGAGCATGTTAAGTCCAGATTTGTAGCTGGAGGGGAAAAAGCGGAACTTTTCATTGGAATAGCTATGAAAAATGCACATGTCCTTTCCAGATTTAAAAAAAAAAGACTGATTTTCCAACTATGGTCAGAAATTGCTTTCAACCCCTAAATGAAATCATTAAAACCCCAATAATTTGAAGTTACAATCTCTTAGTATCTGTTTCTTGTCTATTTGTTAGAAATAATATGTTTCTTATCTATATCTCTGTCTGTACCTCTATCTAAATCTATATCCATAAGCATCTGTATATCTCTTGATATAAGGAGAGAGAGAAAAAGAGCCATAAAATATTCAGATTTTATACGTGGTCTAACTATAAAACATATTGCAAGGCAAGAAAAATACTATTTTTTTCTTGTCCACCATTACTTGCAAGCTATATTGAATCAGAGACTCATTTTTTTCAACAAATATGTATTATATATTTACTATGAATCAATATCAGTTTCCTTATGAACATTTATTAAAATGGGTTGTGAAAGCGACTAACTTAGGGTTACTTTCTTCAGCTTGGCATACTGTGGAATGTAGGAGAATGTTTGGGTTGTTGCAGGACCCACAACTTACTATTAAGTAAGAATGGATGTAGATGACCCAAACACATAGCCTGTTATTCCTGAGGGGACAGCTAGCCTGATAAATTGGATAAAAGCCACATTAAAGCTTGTTTTCCACAAGAATTGGAATTCCACAGACGAAGTGACTGATGGGCTACGTACGTAAGCCTTGTTGGACTGGCTTTACAATGATCAGGATGTTCACCCCCCTCATATACCCCTTACTCAGGTCATGATAAATGCTGCAATTAAAGGGGCTCTATTGCATGGGCACCCCATGTAACCTTACTACTACAAAATCGAGTAATGGTCTGAGAAGCCGTATCAGATTTGTTTCAGCTTCCACTTATGAATTCTAAATATGGTAAGAAAATTAGAGTGATCTACAAGACAATATGGACAGCCCAAAAGATAGTCAAGGGATGCACACTAGGAGGTTGGAAGACTTTAAGGAACATGATGAACTTAGCAGACCCTGACTGGAGTGACACAGGGGCTTAATTCTGTACTATCAGTTGTTGGGTGGACTGAAGACAGGCTCTGCTGATCCCCCAATATTGAAGGGTTCTAAACAAATGACTCTACTTACTCTAGTTTGGAGGAATTTATGATGCCAGAAGGCAAAGAAGGTAATGAGAAAATTGACCTCAAAATGTCAGGGGTGATAGTGGGACAAATTAATCAGAATGAGTATTGATGAAAGGGCCACAGTCTGCTGGCCTGACCTTCAGTTGGGGACTTAAAGCCATATGCACATATGTGAGTGAAATGGCCAGGGGTTGGAAAAGAAACTTTTCTGAGGTTTCTTGCCAGGAGATCCCAATGCACTATGATTCCAAAATATGTTGGTGAAGTCCTAATATAGTCTAGATTAGTAGCATATGAGAATGCAATGGTTGATGGGACTAAGGTGAAAATTTGGATGAAAATTGGAATATTTGGACTGACTTTATGTAAAGTGATTGTGGCTCTTATACCCAGGATTATTGGGATGGATATTATGTCTGACTGGGGAACATTTCCCCTGTCTTGCATAATAAAGCAGAAGGCATGCATTTGTTCTTTGTTAACTATTACTTGGACATGCTAAAAAGGAACTTATATAATTTTCCAAGCTCATACAGTTTTTCTTTTTTCTTTCTTTTTTTTTTTTAATTTTATTGGAGTATAGTTGATTTACAATCTTGTGTTAGTTTCAGGTGTACAGCAAAGTGATTCAGTTCTACATGTACATACATTCATTCTTTTTCAGATTCTTTACCTATATAGATTATTACAGAATATTGAGTAGAGTTCCCTGTGCTATACAGTAGGTCCTTGTTGGTTATCTATTTTATACATAGTAGTGTGTATATGTTAATCCTAGCCTCCTAGTTTATCCCTCCCCCACCTCCTTTCCCCTTTGGTAACCATAAGATTGTTTTTGAAATCTGTGAGTCTGCTTCTGTTTTGTATATAAATTCTTTTGTAACATTTTTAAAAGTTAGATTCCACATATGAGTGATATCATATGATATTTGTTTTTCTCTGTCTTACTTCACTTAATATGATAATCTCTAGGTCCATCCATTTTGCTGCAAATAACATTATTTCATTCTTTTTTATGGCTGAGTAATATTCCATTGTATATATGTACCACATCTTCTTTATCCATTCCTCTGTCAGTGGACATTTAGGTTGCTTCCATGTCTTGGCAAGTGTAAATAATGCTGCAATGAATATTGGGGTACATGTATCTTTTTGAATTATGTTTTTCTCCAGATATATGCCCAGGAGTGGGATTGCTGGATAATATGGTAACTCTATTTTTAGTTTTTTAAGGAACCTCCATACTGTTCTCCATAGTGGTCATATAGATTTTCAATTGTACCAGTGTCAGATACCTGGCGGATAAAAAGATATTACTGTAATTACTAACATGCTAGAATGTAGAGTTCTATTTCCAACAAATTCTCAGTACCATAGTCCGATGTGACCCATGAAAATTGTGCAAGTCTTATGGAGACCAACAGAAGATAATTAAGGCTTGAATAAAGTACTGCCACCTCTATTGTCAGCAGTTCCTGATTTGGTTTTAATAGGAAAAAAAAAAAAGAAAAAAACCTAAAGGAGACCAGTACTCAGTGATAGATCTTGCAATTGCTTTATCTTGATTTCAGTCTTGGAAAAGAAAAAAAAAACAAAACTGCAGAATGCCTTCACATGCAAAGTATCAAAATTTGAATTTACTCTGTTTCCCCCAAAGTTATTTGAATTCACCAATTTACTGTAATGATTTGGTTAGAAGGGATTAATGCTGGTCCCCAGTTGGATAATATTCTACACTGATGACATAATGATAATTTTCAATGGTGACACATGTGACTAAGGGATGCTGGTTGATAAATCTAACAAAGTATCCAAGGGCCATCCAAACAGGAAAATTCTTATGAATAACAGGCAGAAGCTACCTGTGACATTCATAGACAACTAAAAATAAAACACTGTCATTGCCTACCCTCATAACTAAGCAAGAAGCACAATGCCTGGTGGACTTGTTAGGATTTGAAGGATTCATATTCTATGTGGATGCTGAAAGCTCAGCCTCTCTGCACTAGTCCTGAATCGAATCTCAGAGACAGGGTTTTGGGTGAAGTAGAAAAGAATAGTTTTATTGCTTTGCCAGAGAAAGGGGGACACAGCGGGCTCCTGCCCTCAAAAACAATGTGTCCCAGCCCAGGAGGATTTGATGAAGAGTTTTATAGCAATAGTTCAAGGGTGGGGTCTCTGACAAGACTAGGGTGTGTGCAGGGCCTCCACTCCCTTAATCTAGTCTCAGGTGGTTGGTCTCCTAGTCTTGATGAGTTTCTCTGCTCCCTTTAATCTTGCCTCAGGTGGTTTCTTGGCTTCTCCTCCCTGAATCTGCCCTTTGGAACTCAAGGAAGGTCATAGAGGCTGGAGTCTTGCCTACAAGAAATGGGACAAAAAAGGCTTCCATGCCAAGAGTCGCACAGGGTCCTTCTCAGTTTCAATATCTGGGAATTTTGCTAGACACTATCTACAAAAATACCTGAAAGAAAGTCATTTTTTAATGGGGCGCTGAACAGCAGCAGCAGGCTATGTCTGAATTGTAAAAAGTGGTGGCTCGTTCTATGCCTTCTACCCCTTATAACCCCATTCCAACTTGGCTTGGAAGTCTGTGCAGTTTGAACTTATGCAGGTGGAAGCTTATGGCAAAAGCCTGTGAGTGTTGCCCAATAGCAAGTACTGGGATTTTGGACCAGAAATTTTCCAAACACAGTGGTAAGATACATGCCATTTGAGAGACAATAATTGGCTTATTATTCTGCATTAGTTAAAACTACCCCTATTACTGAAGGACTTAAGATAATCTTGAAACCTGAAATACCTACAGTGTCTTGGGTTATGTCAGAAACACTCTACTAAGGCAGTATTCAGAAAAGTTCCATAATAAGATGGAAAAGTTTTATATGCGAACATCCTGCTGAAGGGAGGTACTCATTGTGTTCATGAGCAGGTAGCCTCTCTTCCTCTAGGGTTGGCTTCAAAACCACCTAAGTAAGTTGCTAGATCCTATTGCTACAAGTGTCGTGCCCTATGAACCGTTCCCAAAGGACACTATAAAGCACTGAACTGACCAGCAAAACACCATGTTTACAGATGGCAGTTCCAAGGTGGATGAACAGCATCGTATTTTGAAGGCTGACACATTACTACAGACTAATGAAAAACTCTAAAGAAGATAGTAAACAAATCAGTTCAGTGGACTGGATTGCAGTGATGGAATAATTGAATACCAATAAAAGCCCTGATGTTTGGGTATATACTAACTCATGGCTGGTGGCCAGTGGCCTGGCCATATGGCCAGGCAGATGGTCAATAAAAAAATGAATTATTAAAGGGATGCCTCTAAGTGTTACGGACTTACTAAAATCCTATTGGAATTTAAGGAGCACATTACAGTGAGGCATGTCAAAGACCATCAGAACCCAGTCACAGATTGAAAGTTAATTAGAACAACCCAGTGGATATCCTGGTGCAGTTGCTTGAAGTGGCCACCTGGGTTTCTGAAGTGAGGAGACATGGGGGAGATGCATCAATACAGAGATGCATTACTCACAGCACACAAGGGAAACCAGTCTTAGTACAAACTGTGAACTAATGAATGGTGACTAGTTTTGTCCTCAACTGACTTAAAACACCAAAATAATTGAATCATGGCCAGTTGTAATGACATCATTCCATAATAAATTCTGATATATGGAGAAAATTCAATTTTGTTAGGAAGGTATAACAAATACTTTTGTAATTCTTATTGATTTGTTCTATAATAAAACTGAAATTTACCATGAGGATACTGCAATATGGTATAACACTGGCATTATTGGAAAGATTCAAGTACCTAACCAAGTAAACTAAGCAAATTGGCTTTATAATAATTCTGATATGAATGATCAAATGTAGTGGGAAGTCAAGTTAAATCCTCCTTAGGATATAATACTGATGAAAATTGTCTTGCCTGAGTAAAAACTGAATTTGGCTAACCACAAGTTGATTTCTTTGCTTGCTACTTCCATGCAAGTTTATCTTAAGGTACAAGTAACTGTCGATAGACAGAGGAAGCAAATAACTAAATTAGTACAAAAATATTTTTTAAATGTATGTAATGGCTTTATAGAATGGATTAGTTGTTTCTTTAAATCCATCCCTACCCTACACTGGCTGCCCCAAATGCTAGGCATATTTGTGCTGATACTATTGCTGTGTATGTAATATAAATTCTTCACTAAATATAAATGCCTAGAAAATTTTGATTATTTTGCTGTAGCAGAATGTAGGCCATGGAATAGAGAGGTAGTCTGTGAAGGAAAGGGTTAATTCAGCAGACCTGAGTTGTTTAAATTCTGCACATCCCCCCACAAAGGCCTGTCTTCAGGACTGGTCCTTGGATGGCTCCTAAAAGTTAAGCTGAGTCCATGAGTATTCTGCCTGATAAGAATGTTTTTCTATGCCTGATGCCTTGACCTACGTATCAGCAGTTTAACAGGCTAACAATGTGGTTTATGGTGAATTCCTGTTTTTGTTCTAAGACTTGGAGTCTGAGTTACTGAGGTCAGTCATATGGGTGCCGCATGACTATATGAGTGACCCCCAATCAAAACCATGGGCACTAAGGCTCAGATAAGCTTCTCTGGATAGCAACACTTCACACACCTTGTCAAACATTGTTGCTAAAAAAATTAAGCTCATCTGTGAGACTCCATTGGCGTGGTCCCTTGGAAGCTTGTGGTTGATTTCTCCTGAACTTCATCCCATGGGCATTTTCCCTTTGCTGATGTTAATGTGTATCCTTCTGCTGTAAGAAGCTGTCACCATGAGTATAACAGCTTTTCTAAGTCCTATGAGCCATTCTAGTGAGTCACAAAGTCTGAGGTAGCCTTGGAGACCTTTAACATAGTTAGAAACTTAAAGAGTGGATCAAATACTATGTAAGCTAGATACAGAGTAAATTTGTCAATAGGCTGGAGAGAGAGCTCAGGAATAAATTTTATATATACCTCATTTACTGTAGTATCCAAAACAGTACAAAAAGCAGAAATAACTGGGTGAAAGGTCTTATGGATACTAACTCAAACATTTTATTCATAATGACTCAGTATGTGGCATTTATATCTTTTTGGGTTTGTGTCTTTAAATCTCTAACACCTGCCCTCAGACATATGATATTTACTGTCCAGCTCTGTTGCTGGCTCTTTTTCTCTGAAAAATAGGCTAATTCATGCCCTTCCAGGACCTGGAGGCTATGTCACACATAGAACACCAGAAGCTGGCAGGCTTCTTTATGGGAAAAAAGGAATTTTAGATATTTTGCCTGTTATCTCTTTATTTTCTTCCTTGTCCCCCCAGTTTTTTCCACTTTTATGAAGGCTTTTCCTAAAAGCATCTCTTAGACTTCCTCTTCTTTGCCTTGCCTCTCAGTCAAATACACGGGCCTTTCTTTGTGTAGTACTTTTGAGGACATACCATACCCTGCACTAATGACAGACAAATGATCTGTTTTCTAAATGTATGTATATGTATGTGCTTGTTAGATATATGTTATGATACTTTTCAGGAGCAAAAAATACCTTTGTAGGTAACTACTTTACATACAAAATAGACAAAGGCAGTGGCAGGTACTGTTTTTTGCTTACAGAGCCCACCTCCCACCCTTCCTCCTTTCTAGGAATGACTGCCTCCCTCTGTATATATGAAAATGCCAGGCGCTCACTTTCCCAGCTTTGCAGGTAAAATAACATATGTGATTAAATCCTGGCCTGTGTGAACAAATAGAATGTGTTCGTGTTATATATTGTGTTTCTAGGAAAAATTTGCCATCCCTTATAATAGAAAGTGATGCAAAAATAGAAGTCCCCTCCCTCCATTTCTCTATTTAGATGTTTCAATTCACTGAAAATGTTGCTTGGATCTGTTGTAGGCAGTTTGCAACATAAGTGGAGTATCAAAAAAGAAGGTGATATAAGGCTATGATATCATTGTTTTGTTAAATGAATGATGGACTCAGCTACCTCTGGTTTCCTGTGTTTAGGGAAAATAACCACTCGGTGTTCTACAGTAACAAACACACATAGAAAATATTGTTGAGCCTAGGAGACCAAAATAAAGATGCTTAAGTTTAACTAATATTAAATTTCATAATCAATCATTAACCTGAAATAAATATATTGACCATGTTACTGAACTGAACTCAGGAAAGTACAGCATTTATTTGCAGAGCACCAAGCAAGGAGAACAGGCAGCTAATGCTCAAAAGACCCAAACTCCCTGATGGCTTTCAGGCAAGGGTTTAAAGGCAACATTAGGGGTGAGGGTTGCAGGGTGCATGATCAGCTCCTGGACATTCTTCTGATTGGTTGGTTGTGGGTAATAGGGTGATGTTTTGGGAATCTTAATCATCAGTCTTCTGGTTCCAGTGAGTCTGGGGTCTATGTGTTTCTCATCAGCATGTAGTCAACATCCTTCACTGCATAGCAGTCTTAATTTTTGCAGAACAACTCAGAGATATGCTTCAGATTGTTATCTATATCCCTTCAGGAGGAACTAGGAGTTCTCTGACTCTATTATTCAAGCTATTATTACTTTTCTTACTTGACTGCTTTCCTCTGTTTCTGCATTTTCCACTTCTCTCATCATTAACTGCATGATTCTGCTCTTGGGAACTCAGAGAAGGCCTAGGAGACAAAAACTTTTTCTACAAACAACAGGTGGGGGACATGGAGTGGCTTGTAGCTGGGAGGGCCCAGCAGGGTCCTGCTTTGTTTCAACCACCTGGTAGGTTATGTATATTGTTGACAAACTGAGGATACAGAAGTTAAATAAATAATTGTTGCAATCAAAGGTGGAAATGAGGTGTTGGGGAAAAATGCTTCTTCCTCACATTTGGAGGAATCAGGAATGCATCACCCAACCATGTTATTTTTTAGAAGCTGATATGTCTGGAGAATGTGCTTTCTTTCAGTCACTCATTGTTATGAGGTGAGCTTAGAGATATGGCCTTGCTTATGGGAAAGGTGTGTATTGGTCTAGTATGAATACCTGTTCTATAGTCACTGCCTAATTCTGATATTCAGAAGCTCACTTGACCTTACGATTAAGCCTCACTTACAAATGTCCATTTTAAGAGGTTTTTAATCTCCATCTGTATTATTTACCTCTTACTTTTCAATTAGTCCAAAACTAGCATGTGAAAAAGTGGTTTTACTAAAAGAGTTCCCTCAAACTTCAACATGATAAGTTAATAATGACCCATTCAGGTAATTAAGAAAATGGCATAGTAAACTGGTGCTGGTGCCCCACATGTATCCCTTTCGTACTCATCTGACACCAGTAACTATGGAAAGATTTTCTGAGAAGCCAAGCACACCACGGAAATCTAGTGGTAAGCTGAATCATTTGTAGTTTATATGTTTTATTTCCCTGTAGTTAGTTGGGGAGTTGTCTTTATTTCTATTTTGGCTCCCTCACCAATAAAAATGGCTAGCTGTGTCAAAATCATCGCTTTCCTTAGACTGCTCTTCATTGCATATGAATTAGGTTGAATCCCTCAATAAAGCACAAATACATTTGCAGGATACTCCAGCATTTCCTGAAATCTTGATGATTTCCTTCTTACTGTCCCATGAATGGCCTTTGCATTTTGCACTCTGACTTGAACTTTGTGTATTTAGAAAGGACCAACAAATTCTTTACCAACTTTTTTTCTATTTTGCATGGAATCAGTCAAAATTTGGTAGGAGCTAGTTGATGTTTCCTTCAATCACTTCTCATAAGATTAATATTTCCATACACTTAAAAATGCTGACTTCCTGGTGGTACCTGTTTTGTGGTGTTACAATTCATTTTTATATAAAAATTTATTTTGGGTTATTTTATTCATATTTTGAGAGAATAGTAGGTGTTTGGTCTCTAGGCATCATACTGAAAATATTCTCAGATATTTGAAAATAAACTTTCACATAAATTGAATCATAATCAATAAACATTAAGGGATTAATTTCTGTTAAAGCTAGATACATACATACAAACACAACAGATTAATCAGTCCTGTACTTTTTTGTATAAGCAAATTAATGTCATAACAAATTTCAATTTAAGAACACCAGAGCTCTTCTGAACCAAGAATCACTTATTTTAGCCAGTAGATTGAGATGTTTTAATTGAATACCTGGGGCTTGACTGCTGGGTGGGAAAAGAAACTAAGTGAAAGTATACAATATTTACCACCACAAAGAGAGTAGGAAACATATGAATAATTGAAATAGTTTTATTTTAAAATAAATACCTATAAGCTTCACAACTGCAATATAAAATACTCATGTATTCAAAACCACATAATATCCATAAGTCAAATGACTACTGTTAATATTTACAAGGGAAGAAATTATTTTTAGTCACCTAAAGAAACACTCAATTAAGTGGTGAAAACTTAACAAACATGATTGAATAAGTATATATAAACAAGAATTGGGACTTCTCTGGTGGTCCAGTGGTTAAGACTTCACCTTCCAATGTAGGGGGTGTGGGTTCCATTCCTGGTCAGGGAGCTAAGACCCCACATGCCTCGCGGCCAAAAAACCAAAACATAAAACAGAAGCAATATTGTAACAAATTCAATAAAGACTTTAAAAATGGTCCACATCAACAAATCTTTAAAAAACAAAACAAAACAAGAATTGCAGATTACTACTTCCTAAGAATTGTATAGAAGTATCCGAATTATATAAACATTGTTGAAGGGTCTGGTCCATGCTGTATGTTCCCTTAATACTTATAGGATGACTCATATAATTTTAAAAATAAATGAATAATAAAAATGTAGAGGGAGACCTTCAAGATGGCAGATGAGTAAGACGTGGAGATCACCTTCCTCCCCACAAATACATCAGAAATACATCTACATGTGGAACAACTCCTACAGAACACCTACTGAGTGCTGGCAGAAGAACTCAGACCTCCCAAAAGACAAGAAACTCCCCACGTACCTGGTTAGGACAAAACAAAAAAGAAAAAACAGAGACAAAAGAATAGGGATGGGACCTGCACCTCTGGGAGGGAGCTGTGAAGGAGGAAAAGTCTCCACACACTAGGAAGCCCCTTCACTGGCGGAGATGGGGGGTGGCCGGGAGGAAAGCTTTGGAGCCACAGAGGAAAGTGCAGCAACAGGGGTGCGGAGGGCAAAGCGGAGAGATTCCCACACAAGGATCGGTGCCAACCAGCACTCACCAGCCCAAGAGGCTTGTCTGCTCACCCGCCGGGGCGGGTGGGGGCTGGGAGCTGAGGCTCGGGCTTCGGAGGTCAGGTCCCAGGGAGAGGACTGGGGTTGGCTGCATGAACACAGCCTGAAGGGGGCTAGTGTGCCACAGCTAGCTGGCAGTGTGTCCAGGAAAAGGTCTGGAACTGCCAAAGAGGCAAGAGACTTTTTCTTGCCTCTTTGTTTCATGGTGCAAGAAGAGAGGGGATTATGAGCGCTGCCTAAATGAGCTCCAGAGACGGGCGCAAGCCGTGGCTATCAGTGCCAACCACAGAGATGGGCATGAGACGCTAAGGCTGCTGCTGCAGCCATCAAGAAGCCTGTGTGCATGCACAGGTCACTATCCACACCTCCCCTCCGGGGAGCCACTGAAGCCTGCCACTGCCAGGGTCCCGTGATCCAGGGACAATTTCCCGGGGAGAACACATGGCACGCCTCAGGCTGTTGCAATGTCATGCCAGCCTCTGCTGCCTCAGGCTCGCCCCGCATTCCATACCCCTCCCTCCCTGTGGCCTGAGTGAGCCAGAGCCCCCTAATCAGCTGCTACTTTAACCCCGTCCTGTCTGAGTGAAGAACAGACACCCTCAGGGGACTTACATGCAGAGGCGGGGCTAAATCCAAAGCTGAACCCCAGGAGCTGTGCGAACAAAGAAGACAAAAGGAAACTTTCTCCCAGCAGCCTCAGGAACAGCGGATTAAATCTCCACAATCAACTTGATGTACCCTGCATCTGTGGAATACCTGAATACAACGAATCATCCCAAATTGAGGCAGTGGATTTTGGGAGCAATGATATATTTTTTTCCTTTTCTCTTTTTGTGAGTGTGTATGTGTATGCTTCTGTGTGTGATTTTTGTCTGTATAGCTTTGCTTTTACCATTTGTCCTAGGGTTCTTTCTGTTTTTTGTTTTTTGTTTTTTTTTTTAAGTATAGTTTTTAGTGCTTGTTATCATTGGTGTATTTGTTTTTGGTTTGGTTGCTCTCTTCTTTCTTTTTTTTATTACTTAAAAATTTTTTTTATTTTTTGTTTTAATAACTTTATTTAATTTATTTATTTGTTTTTTTCTTTCTTCTTTCTTTTTTTTCTCCCTTTTATTCTGAGCCGTGTGACTGACAGGGTCTTGGCACTCCAGCCAGGCATCAGGCCTGTGCCTCTGAGGTGGGAGAGCCGAGTTCAGGACATTGGTCCACGAGAGACCTCCCAGCTCCACATAATATCAAATGGCAAAAATCTCCCAGACATCTCCATCTGAATGCCAAAACCCAGCTCCACTCAACAACCAGCAAGCTACAGTGCTGGACACCCTATGCAAAACAACTAGCAAGAGAGGACCACAACCCCACCCATTAGCAGAAAGGCTGCCTAAAATCATAATAAGGTCACAGACACCACAAAACACACCAGCAGACATGGACCTGCCCAAGAGAAAGACAAGATCCAGCCTCATCCACCAGAAAACAGGCACTAGTCTCCTCCACCAGGAAGCCTACACAACCCATTGAACCAACCTTAGCCACTGGGGGCAGACACCAAAAACAACAGGAACTATGAACCTGCAGTCTGTGAAAAGGAGACCCCAAACATAGTAAGTTAAGCAAAATGAGAAGACAGAGAAACACACAGCAGATAAAGGAGCAAGGTAAAAACCCACCAGACCAAACAAATGAAGAGGAAATAGGCAGTCTACCTGAAAAAGAATTCAGAGTAATGAGAGTAAAGATGATCCAAAATCTTGAAAATAGAATGGAGAAAATACAAGAAACGTTTAACAAGGACCTAGAAGAACTAAAGAGCAAGCAAACAATGATGAACAACACAATAAATGAAATTAAAAATTCTCTAGAAGGAATCAATAGCAGAATAACTGAGGCAGAAGAATGGATAAGTGACCGGGAAGATAAAATAATAGAAATAACTACTGCAGAGTAGAATAAAGAAAACAGAATGAAAAGATTTGAGGACAGTCTCAGAGCCTTCTGGGGCATTAAATGCACTAACATATGAATTATAAGGGTCCCAGCAGAAGAAGAGAAAAAAAAGGGACTGAGAAAATATTTGAAGAGATTATAGTTGAAAACTTCCCAGTATGGGAAAGGAAATAGTTAATCAAGTCCAGGAAGCACAGAGAGTCCCATACAGGATAAATCCAAGGAGAAACACGCCAAGACACATATTAATCAAACTATCGAAAATTAAATACAAAGAAAAAATATTAAAAGCAGCAAGAGAAAAACAACAAATAACACACAAGGGAATCCCCATAAGGTTAACAGCTGATCTTTCAGCAGAAACTCTGCAAGCCAGAAGGGAGTGGCAAGACATATTTAAAGTGATGAAAGGGAAAAAACTACAACCAAGATTACTCTAACCAGCAAGGATCTCATTCAGATTCAACAGAGAAATTAAAAACTTTACAGACAAGCAAAAGCTAAGAGAATTCAGCACCACCAAACCAGCTTTATAACAAATGCTAAAGGAACTTCTCTAGGGAGGAAACACAAGAGAAGGAAGAGACCTACAATAACAAACCCAAAACAATTAGGAAACTGGTAATAGGAACATACATATTGATAATTACCTTAAATGTAGAGAGATTAAATTCTCCTACCAAAAGACATAGACTGGCTGAATGGAAACAAAAACAAGACCCATATATATGCTGTCTACAAGAGACCCACTTCAGACCTAGGGACACATACAGACTGAAAGTGAGGGGATGGAAAAAGATATTCCATGCAAATGGAAATCAAAAGAAAGCTGGAGTAGCAATTCTAATATCAGACAAAATAGACTGTAAAACAAAGACTAATACAAGAGACAAAGAAGGACACTACGTAATGATCAAGGGATCAATCCAAGAAGAAGATATAACAATTGTAAACATTTATGCACCCAACATAGGAGCACCTCAATACCTAAGACAAATGCTAAGAGCATAAAAGGGGAAATCGACAGTAACCAAAAATAGTAGGGGACTTTAACACCCCACTTTCACCAATGGACAGATCATCCAAAATGAAAATAACTAAGGAAACACAAGCTTTAAATGACACATTAAACAAGATGGACTTAATCGATATTTGTAGGACATTCCATCCAAAAAAACAGAACACACTTTCTTCTCAAGTGCTCATGGAACATTCTCAAGGATAGATCATACCTTGGGTCACAAATTAAGCATTGGTAAATTTAAGATATTGAAATCGTATCAAGTATCTTTTCCGACCACAACGCTATGAGACTAGATATCAATTACAGGAAAAAATCTGTAAAAAATACAAACACATGGAAGCTAAACAATACACTACTTAATACCCAAGAGATCACTGAAGAAATCAAAGAGGAAATCAAAAAATACCTAGAAACAAATGACAATGAAAACACAATGACCCAAAACCTATGGGATGCAGGAAAAGCAGTTCTAAGAGTGAAGTTTATAGCAATACAATCCTACCTTAAAAAACAAGAAACATCTCAAATAAACAACCTAACCTTACAACTAAAGCAATTAGAGAAAGAAGAACAAAAAACCCCAAAGCTAGCAGAAGGAAAGAAATCATAAAGATCAGGTCAGAAATAAATGAAAAAGTAATGAAGGAAACAATAGCAAAGATCAATAAAACTAAAAGCTTGTTCTTTGAGAAGATAAGCAAAATTGATAAACCATGAGCCAGACTTATCAAGAAAAAAAGGGAGAAGACTCAAATCAATAGAATTAGAAATGAAAAAGGAGAAGTAACAACTGACACTGCAGAAATACAAAGGATCATGAGACATTACTTCAAGCAACTATATGTCAATAAAATGGACAACCTGGAAGAAATGGACAAATTCTTAGAAAAGCACAACCTTCCAAGACTGAACCAGGAAGGAATAGAAAATATAAACAGACCAATCACAAGCACTGAAATTGAGACTGTGATTAAAAATCTTCCAACGAACAAAAACCCAGGGCCAGATGGCTTCACAGGCAAATTCTATCAAACATTTAGAGAAGAGCTAACACCTATCCTCAAACTCTTCCAAAATATAGCAGAGGGAGGAACACTCCCAAACTCATTCTACGAGGCCACCATCACCCTGATACCAAAACCAGACAAAGATGTCACAAAGAAAGAAAACTACAGGGCAGTGTCACTGATGAACATAGATGCAAAAATCCTCAACAAAATACTAGCAAACAGAATCCAACAGCACAGTAAAAGGATCATACACCAAGATCAAGTGGGGTTTATCCCAGGAATGCAAGGATTCTTCAATATAAGCCAATCAATGTGATACACCCTATTAACAAATTGAAGAATAAAAACCATATGATCATCTCAATAGATGCAGAAAAAGCTTTCAACAAATTTCAACACCCATTTGTGGTAAAAAAACCCTCCAGAAAGTAGGCATAGAGGGAACTTACCTCAACATAATAAAGGCCATATATGACAAACTCACAGCCAACATCATCCTCAATGGTGAAAAACTGAAACCATTTCCACTAAGATCAGGAACAAGACAAGGTTGCCCACTCTCACCACTGTTATTCAACATTGTTTTGGAAGTTTGTGCTGCAGCAATTAGAGAAGAAACAGATATAAAAGGAATCCAAATTGGAAAAGAAGAAGTAAAGCTGTCACTGTTTGCAGATGACATGATACTATACACAGAGAATCCTAAAGATGCTACCAGAAAACTACTACAGCTAATTAATGAATTTGCTAAAGTAGCAAGATACAAAATTAATGCACAGAAATCCCTTGCATTCCTATACACTGATGATGAAAAATCTGAAAGAGAAATTAAGGAAGCACTCCCATTTTCCACTGCAACAAAAAGAATAAAATACCTAGGAATAAACCTACCTAAGGAGACAAAAAACTTGCATGCAGAAAACTGTAAGACACTGATGAAAGAAATTAAAGATGATACAAACAGATGGAAAGATATACCATGTTCTTGGATTGGAAGAATCAACATTGTGAAAATCACTATACTACCCAAAGCAATCTACAGATTCAATGCAATCCCTGTCAAATTACCACTGGCATTTTTCATAGAACTAGAACAAAAAATTTCAAAATTTGTATGGAAACACAAAAGACCCTGAATAGCCAAAGCAATTTTGAGAAAGGAAAATGGAGCTGGAGGAATCAGACTCCCTGACTTCAGACTATACTACAAAGCTATAGTAATCAAGACAGTATGGTACTGGCACAAAAACAGAAGTATAGATCAATGGAACAGGATAGAAAGCCCAGAGATAAACCCAAACACATATGGTCACCTTATTTTTGATAAAGGAGGCAAGAATATACAATAGAGAAAAGACAGCCTCTTCAATAAGTGGTGGTGGGAAAAATGGACAGCTGCATGTAAAAGAATGAAATTAGAACACTCCCTAACACCATACATAAAAATAAACTCAAAATAGATTAAAGACCTAAATGTAAGGCCAGACACTGTCAAACTCTTAGAGGAAAACATAGGCAGAACACTCTGTGACATAAATCACAGCAAGATCCTTTTTGACCCACCTTCTAGAGAAATGAAAATAAAAACAAAAATCAACAAATGGGACCTAATGAAACTTAAAAGCTTTTGCACAGCAAAGGAAACCATAAACAAGACGAAATGACTACCCTTAGAATGGGAGAAAATATTTGCAAATGAAGCAACTGACAGAGGATTAATCTCCGAACTTTACAAGCAGCTCATGCAGCTCAATATCAAAAAAGCAAACAACCCAATCCAAAAATGGGCAGAAGACCTAAATAGACATTTCTGCAAAGAAGATATACAGATTGCCAACAAACACATGAAAGAATGCTCAACATCTCTAACGATTAGAGAAATGCAAATCAAAACTACAATGAGATATCACCTCACACCAGTCAGAATGGCCATCATCAAGAAATCTACAAACCATAAATGCTTGAGAGGGTGTGGAGAAAAGGGAACCCTCTTGCACTGTTGGTGACAATGTAAATTGATACAGCTACCATGGAGAACTTTATGGAGGTTCCTTAAAAAACTAAAAATAAAATTACCATATGCCCCAGCAATCCCACTACTGGGCATATACCCTGAGAAAACCATAATTCAAAAAGAGTCGTGTACCACAATGTTCATTGTAGCTCTATTTACAATAGCCAGGACATGGAAGCAACCTAAGTGTCCATCGACAGATGAATGGATAAAGAAGATGTGGTACATATATACAATGGAATATTACTCAGTCATAAAAAGAAACGAAATTGAGTTATTTGTAGTGAGGTGGATGGACCTAGAGTCTGTCATACAGAGTGAAGTAAGTCAGAAAGAGGAAAGCAAATACCGTATGCTAACACATATATATGGAATAAAAAAAATTAAAAAAAAGTGGTCATGAAGAACCTAGGGGCAGGATGGGAATAAAGACGCAGACCTACTAGAGAATGGACTTGAGGACACTGGGAGGGGGAAGGGTAAGCTGGGATGAAGTGAGAGAGTGGCATGGACATATATACACTACCAAATGTAAAATAGATAGCTAGTGGGAAGCAGCCGCACAGCACAGGAGATCAGCTCGGTGCTTTGTGACCACCTAGAGGGGTGGGATAAGGAGGGTGGGAGGGAGACGCCAGCGGGAGGGGATATGGGGATATATGTATGTGTATAGCTGATTCCCTTTGTTATAAAGCAGAAACTAACACACAATTGTAAAGCAATTATATTCCAATAAAGTTGTTAAAACATAAAATAAAATCCCCCCAAAACGTAATATACCTGCCATCAATATATACATTTTTCTAATTTTGTTCTCATTATGATTTTAATATTTTAAATACCGTTAAATATTTGGTAGACATTTAACTATCTACTCAGTTGATATAAACACCGTCTTTTTCTCCTAGTCAAAGGACTTTGGAATTTAGCCGAAGTAAAGGAATAGGTATGATCTGGAATTTTCAGGGAAAGGACTAAAAGAGCTTAGTGTTTTTCTAAACTATTTGGAATAAAACAAAAGCTTGGGGTTCAGTAACACAGTGTGTTAGTTTACGTGCTGAAGACAAATCTGTTTCTAGGCAGTAACCAGAGAAACCTGAGCAGCAGGTGGAGGAGCAGTGTGTTGCTGTGTGTTTGAGTTAGACTATCAAAGAATGGCTGGATGGTAGAAGTCCAGAAGCTTTTGTTATTTTCCACAGCAACCAACATAGCACCTGCTAGCCACATTGGCTGGGTATAACAGAACTGCCTGCATTTGCAGTGGGGTAATGAGGAAGGGCTTACAACTGTAGTTCTCATTTAAAGAAGCATTTTCTAATTTCAAAAATGGTTTTATGGGGATCAACCCACCCTGGAAATTTAGGCAATTAAAGGAATTCATGATTTCATGTTATTGAAAGATATTGGTCTTCCAAAGAAACAAATATCTGTTTGCAATGTAGAATCTGCATAATAGAAATAGAGCATTTTTTTTTTCATTTCTCTTGCATGTTTCTATATCAAAATTTAAAACTGTCAGTTGCCCTGTGTGGCTTCAGTATCAGTCATTAAAGATTTGCTTGAGCCAAATTCTAATCACAGTACAGTTAGGACACTTAATTGTTTCCAAGATTTTCTCTTAGGGACAAGCTAGGTTTTGAAGCAGGATTTAGGATACAGGTGGGTAATTGGTCAGCTCCAGTTGGTTGAGAGGTATGGAATTCCTTTTAGTTCATAGGCAACATATCTCGAACAATTATTAACTTCTAGGGAATAATTGGAGAATTATTTATTCATTCATTTGACAGTTACTTATGAGTACCAGTTATATGCAAGGTTGTTTCTAGGTAATTGGACTACATTAGTGAACAAAATAGACAAAGAATCTGCACACATAGAAATGGATTTACTTTCTAGAAGAGTTAGATAATAGCAAATAATCATAATGCACAAGTAAACTTAAATTAGACGGTGATAAAATCTACAGATAAAAAGAAAACTAGAGCCAGGTAAGGGGAATCTAAAAGGAGTGGAAGATGGTTCAGAATAGAGGTTGGACTTTTAAATGAGGTAATTAGGTCTGGCATAATTTTTTAAATTTCTTTCTTTTCTCTCTTTTTTTTTGCTAAAGGAAATGCAAATCAGTGAATCAGTGGAAAAGCAATGCAAATTGATGCTCATCTGAAGAAGTAAGATTGTCACATCTCAATATTATGGCAATTATACAGATTTAGAGTCAATTAACCTTTACTCAGTTCCTACTATTTGCCAAGTTTTAGTGCAAAGTGTAATCGCTAATAATATGCTGATTAAATAACAGTGCTTTGAAGCAGTTATCACTGCCCAGGACACACTGTAGCTCATGGAGGTTAAGTGAATTGCTTAGGACCACGATGGAGATTGATCAGAGGCAGGAAAGATGGAGGTGTGCTGAAGAGTGGTTATTAGCAATTTGATTTTATTTGGGTCAATAATTGCTTTTCTTTCTGTTTCTTCAAAATCAAACCTTGTAAATCAACATATTTATAAAGAAAACTTTAGTTTTAGCTGTTTTTATTTATGTGTTGAATATGATTTTTCTAATTCAAACTCCTTTTAAGTTTGTTGTATAATCACATATGTTGTTACCTAGATTACATTTCTTCATTCCATATCAAAAAATAAATAGTGACCACTCAGAACTCAATGATTGTTGGAATAAAATATTGGCTTCAAAAGGAATTTAAAATAATAGTTTCAGAAACTAGAGAAATGCAGTGCATCAAGTAATCAGTTTGTTGCATATTTATATGCATGCATGGTGGTTGAATAGATTTCGGAAGAATTCTGCTTCTATTCCAGAGAGGTAAAAATTTTCAGCTCTAAAGTAGCCATTCAAGGACGTGTTACATTAAGTAGAAAGAAGAAACCAGACAGTACTTTCAGTGCTTTGCTTGGAAGTCCCCTTAGCTAGATAATCAAATTCATTAGACATATTTAAAACGTCCACATAACTGCAGAGAACAGTTTCATTAAGCTCTTTGCCACTTCGTTTCAAAGGGATCTCTATTTTTTTCCAGTTTCTGATGACATTTTTCTTATTTCCTCTTTAGTCATTTTTATTATCTCCTTTTTAGACAGCATCCTCAAAACCAGATTTCTACTAACAGTCTGTTGGAATCAGTTTAGGATTCCCCTTATGTGCTCCTCAAAATCTTTCTTGCTTGTGACATTCCATCCCTTTTGCCATATTTTGTTTGTTAGAAGCAAGTTTCTAGGCACAGCCCACTCTGGAAGGGAAGAAGTTATGTAAGGAACGCCTACCTGGAGTTGGAGGTCACTGGGAGCCATCTCAGAGGATCCTGTCACCACTACTTTCAGATAATTAGCAGAGTTTTTATATTGTACCAGCAAATAAGTCAGATACAGAAAAAAGAAACAAGAATGTGGTATCTGGAGCAAGGTAGTACTCTATTAGAAATTCTCATAAGTACGTGGCATCAGGTATGCAAATGCAGGAAATTCCATTCTATATGTTAGAAGTTACCAAGAAAAATGGATAGCTGAAGGCTCTCAGGAGAACATATTCTCTGATTTCTGTTTTTCAGTTTTTTTTCCCCTTCTTTCTCTTCTTTAATTAGAAAAATCTCTATTTTCCAAATTTTCAAGTTTATTCATATTTTTTCTAAATATCTAATGTGTTGTTATACCTATGTAGTACCTTTCTTATTTTAGATATTACATTTAACTATATATTTTATGATTATCCATATAATCCCCTAAAATTTCCTATCTCTTCACAATTTTTATTGTATTATCAACATTGTGTATAAAAGTTGATTGGAAACTGAAGCATAATTTTGTTTTGTTTTTTTTATTTCTCAGAAAGTGTAGGCCTTTTCACCTCTGGGAGTTAGTGTGTGCATGTGGGTAGAGGAGGGTGCTAATCACTTTCACTCCTTCTGCAGTAAAGTTCAGCTAGCTTAGAGTTTCAGATTTAATAGGCTAGAGTTCCCTTGTAATTATACCAACTCCCAATCACCAAGTGGTGGCCTTTATAATTCTACTTCAGTAATTAAACTGGAAGAGTGTTACATTCACTTCTCCCCTCTTTTTAATGCTACTTTTTTGATGTGGCTGAGATAAGGGTTATTGGGCCAGGGAATCTACTTCAGTGTTTGGGGCTTTTCTAGACTCCAGCCAATTTCACAATCCCACAATGAGATCCAAAACGTGCTTGATCCCCTTCATCCTTGCATGGTTGTTATTCAGCCCATGGTAACCTTCCACCCCCATGGTCCACAACTTCCAGGATGCTTTGATCTTCTATGAACCCGTCATTCTTTATCTGTCTCTAGAATTTAATTCATCAAGGCTTCCTTGATCTTGCTTTCCATTTTCTTTGTTAGTCCCATTGAAAAGTATGGCTTTTATTTTGTCAAGTTACTTCATATTATCACAAGAGCAAAGGTCTTACATGTTGTTCTCTATCTTCCTTGGAAATGAAATTTCATTTGACTTATTCATAATAGTAGGACACAAAATGATATTCATTTTATATTCTTTTAAAAGGTTTGGTTTAATGTCTACAGATAAGTTTAATTAGAATTCATCTATTCAGACTTCCACAATTTTTCAAATAGGTGATTATAATTTTATGTTAAACATTTTCACAATTCAGTTTGTCAGTCACCTTTTAGTAATTGATTTCTTTGAATAATTAAATGGTCATTTCTATAACACCAAAAAAACCCTGATATTATATGGAATTAGAGTATATACAAAAATCGTGACTTCTCATCCTTTTTTTACATTTCATAAAATTACGTAGATTTGTTAGCCACCATTTTATCCATTTTTAATTTGTGGAATTTTAGAATTGATAGAAAACTTAGTAGCCTCTACAATCACTTTATTTTTCAGATTACACAATTACAGCCTAGAAACTACAACACATATATATGCATCTATTCATTAATGTGTCTTTTCCCAAAATGCTTTTCTGATGTGTCTTATTATCAGGACTCATGTGCACTGCTTTCTTCACAAATCCAGGGATTATCACTACCCAAAGGGATTTACTAAGTCTGCTTTTCCATTTTTAGGTGTGATACCTGAAGCTCACAGTAACAGCTAGCTACTCTGATAACATGGTCAGTCCTAAGGAGATACACACGGTTTAAATACCAGCTCTTCCTCTAATGCTGCCTCATTTTAAATGTGCCTTGATTATATTTCACTTACTGTGAAAACAGTCTGCATTTAATTGCTTTTAACCTGCATAGTAAAATAATGTAACTAAATTCAGTAAGGCTGATGAGTCTCCAAAATTAGACATTGGTAATCACAATTCAGAAAAAAATGTGGTTGTTTATTCATCCTTTTTCTAAAGGCTGGGAAAGCCCTCTTTCCATTATTGATATTTTATTAATAAACATTTTCATTTAATTAAGATAACCAAAGCTATAAATAAAAGTAGATGTATCTTTTTTTTTTTTTTTTAAGATGCAAAGCAAACTACACCATTTCTTTTTTTTTTTTTTAAACTTTGGGTTTATTTATTTATTTATTTATGGCTGTGTTGGGTCTTCGTTTCTGTGTGCGGGCTTTCTCTAGTTGCGGCAAGTGGGGGCCACTCTTCATCGCGGTGCGCGGGCCTCTCACTATCGCGGCCTCTCCCGTTGCGGAGCACAGGCTCCAGAGGCGCAGGCTCAGTAATTGTGGCTCACGAGCCTAGTTGCTTCGCGGCATGTGGGATCTTCCCAGAGCAGGGCTCGAACCCGTGTCCCCTGCATTGGCAGGCAGACTCTCAACGACTGCGTCACCAGGGAAGCCCAGTAGATGTATCTTGATTTGATCTATCATTTGTCTTAATGCTATTCATATTGATGTGATTTATTATTATAAATGAATAAGCATTTCCTTAAGGACAGATATATTATTTCAAGCATGCAGATAAATAAGTGATTTTTTTCCAAGTATGACCTCACTTTTTATTTTTAAATTTTAAATTTATTTTTCTTCATTCAGGTACAGTTAACAAATATACTTACTTATAAGATATTTAAAGTGTACAATGCAATAATGATTTGATATAGGTATACATTGTGAAAGAATTCCCCCATTGAGTTAGTTAACACATCCATTCATATATAGTCACAGTGTGTGTATGAGAAAATTTAGGTTCTACTTTCTTAGAAAATTTCAATTATACAATACAGTGTTATCAAGTATAGTTACAATATTATACATTAAATCCTCACTCTTTATTCATCTTATAAATGGAAGTTTGTACCTTTTTACCAACCTCTCCCTGTTTCCCTCACCCCCGACACCTGGCAAACACTTTTCTCTGTTTCTATGAGTTGTTTTTTTTTTTTTTTTCTTTTTTAGATTCCACATATAAGTGATACTGTGTCCTATTTGTCTGTCTCTGCCTGGCTTATTTCACTTAGCACAATGCCCTCCAGTTTCATCTATATAGTTTCAAATGACAGAATTTTCTTCTTTTTTTAAAGCTGAATTCTATTGTGTACTATATGTATAATATAGATAGAGAAAATATAGATATAGATATCTCCATATTTCCAGTTCTTTGTTGAGGGACACTAAGATTGTTTCCATGTTTTGGAACATAGGAGTACATATTATCTACTAGAAATAATTATTTCATTTCCTTTGGGTGTGTATCAAGAGGCAGGATTGCTGAATCATATGGTGGATCTATTTAAAATTCTTTGAGGAACCTTCATACTGTTTCCCATAGTGGCTGCACCAATTTACATTCCCACCAACAGTGTACAAGAGTTCTCCTTCACATCCTCATCAGTATTTCTTATTTCTTGTCTTTTTGATATAGCCATTCTAATATGTATAGAAAATATCTCATTGTGGTTTTGATTTACATTTCCCTAATGATTAGTAATGTTGAACACTTTTTCATGTACCTGTTGGTCATTTCTATGTCTTCTTTGAAAATTATCTATTCGGTTTACCTGCTTATTTTTAATGAGTGTTTGTTTCTTTTTCAATTGAGTTGTATGAGTTCTTTAATATATTTTGGATATCAACCCCTTATCAGACACATAATTTGCAAATATTTTCCCCCATTCCATAAGTTGTCTTTTCATTTTGTTGATGGTTTCCTTAGCTATATAGAAGCTTTTTAGTTTGATGTAGTCCCACATGTTTAATTTTGCTTTTGTTACCTTTGTTTTTGGTGTCAAATTAAAAAAAAAAATCGCCATGCATGACCAATGTCAAAGTGCTTACTAGGAGTTTTATATTACATTCAAAACTTTAACCCATTTTCAATTAATTATGGTACATGGTATAAGATAGTTGTCCACTTTCATCCTTTTACATGTGGTTGTCCAGTTTTCCTAACACCATTTACTGGAGAAACTATCCTTTCCTCATTGCATATTCTTAGCTCCTTTGTCATAAATTAATTGACCATATATGTGTGGATTTATCTCTGAGTGCCATTTCTCTTCCATTGTTCTGGGTGTCTGTTTTTATGCCAGTACCATACTGTTTGGATAACTGTAGCTTTATATTACAGTTTGAAATCAGGAATTGTGATGCCTCCAGCTTTGTTCTTCTCTCTCAAGATTTATTTGGCTGTTCAGAGTCCCTTGTGGTTTCATACAAATTTTAGGATTGTTTGTTCTATTGCTGTGAAAAATGACCTTGGAATTGTGATAGGGATTACATTAAATCTGTAGACTGCTTTGAATATTATGGTCATTGTTACAATATTAATACTTCCATTCCATGAACATGGAATATTTTTTCATATATGTGTGTCCTCTTTGATGTTTCTCATCAGTGTCTTATAGATTTCTGTGTACAGGTCTTTCACCTTCTAGTTAAATTGACTCCCAGATACTTTATTCTTTTTGATGTAATTGTAAATATAATTTTTTAAAAAATTTATCTTTCTGATAATTAATTGTTAGTATAGAGAAATGCAACAGATTTTTTCATATTGATTTTGTATCTTGCAAATTTACTGAATTCATTTATTCTAACAGTTTTTTGGTGGACTCTTTAGGGTTTTGTATATTTAATAAACAGCCATCTACAAATAGAGATAGTCTTACTTTTTTCTTTCCTATTTAGATACTTTTTCTTTTTGTTGCCTAGTTGAATAAATGGGGTGAGAGTGGGCATCCTTGTCTTTTTCTTGATCTTAGAGAAAAAGATTCTCGTTTTTCAAGGTTGATTATGATGTTAGCTGTGGGTTTGTCATAAGAGCCTTTATTATGTTGAGGTATATTCCCTTTATACCCAGTTTTAGAATAGATTTTATCATAAATGGATATTAAATTTTGTCAAATGCTTTTTTTGAATCTATTGAAATTATATTATTTATATCCTTCATTTTGTTAATATGGTGTATCACATTGATTGATTTGAAAATATTAAAACATCCTTTCCTGGCATAAATCCCACTTGATAAAGGTGTATGATCTTTTTAATGTATTGTTCAATTCAGTTTGCTAATATTTTATTAAGGATTTTTGCATCTGTGTTTATCAGGGATTTTATATACCTTAAAATAAGGAATAGTGGGTTTTATTGTACATGTTGAAAGAATGAGGTAAGAGTATTATGTATTAATTTAATTTATCTATAAATTTCATGTGTAAATAAATTTAATTTAGAAATCATAGTCTTAAGGGAGTAGTGGTCTGAATTTGTTACCTTGTACTGACCATTGCATGTAAATACAGTATACACTTTTGGATGCAATCTTAGAAATTCAGTATGTGTTAACATTAATAAAAAAGCTAATCCCAGTCTTTAAAAAAAGTTTTGTTTTTTTTTTTTTTCTTTTTTTTTGTAGTGTCTTTGTCTTTGGTATCAGGTAATGTCTTGTAACCTATATGAATTTGGAAGTTTTCCCTCCTCTTCAATTTTGGGGAAGTATTTGAGGGATTGATGTTAGTAGCTCTTTAAATATTAGAATCCCCTTGTGAAATCGTCTGATTCTAAACTTTCAGTTTTGTGAGGTTTTTGATTACTGATTCAATCTCCTAAGTAGTAATTAGTCTGATCATATTTCTATTTCTTCAAAATTTAGTCTTTGTGAGTTGAATGTTTCTAGGATTTTATCTGCTTTTTTCAGGTTGTCCAATTTGTTGGTATATAATCGCTCATAGTAGGCTTTTATGATTTTTATGCTTCTGTGGTATCATTTGTAATGTCTCCTCTTTTTCTTGATAAGTCTATATAACAATTTGTCTATTTTGTTTATCTTTTCAAAAAAAAAGCTCTTCTTTTCATTTATCTTTTCTATTGTCTTTTAATCTCTATTTAATTCTGCTGTGCTCTTTGTTATTTCTTTCTTCTAACTTTGGGCTTAGTTTGAAGGTGTAAAGTTAGATTGTTTACTTGAGATCTTTCCCTTTTTCTTAATGTAGACATTTATCACTATAAGCTTCCTTCTTAGAACTGCTTTTGCTGATTCCCATAAGTTTTGGTAAATTGTGCTTCCATTTTTATTTGTCTCAGAATATTTTTTTTTTAATTATAATTTTAACAGCTTTATTGGGATGTAATTTACATACCATAATTTAACCCTTTAATGTATACAATTCAGTGGGTTTTTTTAAAAATTAATTAATTAATTAATTTATGGCTGTGTTGGGTCTTCGTTTCTGTGCAAGGACTTTCTCTAGTTGCGGCAAGCGGGGGCCACTCTTCATCGCGGTGCGCGGGCCTCTCACTATCGCGGCCTCTCTTGTTGTGGAGCACAGGCTCCAGACGCGCAGGCTCAGTAATTGTGGCTCACAGGCCCAGTTGCTCCGCGGCATGTGGGATCTTCCCAGAGCAGGGCTCGAACCCGTGTCCCCTGCATTGGCAGGCAGACTCTCAACCACTGCGCCACCAGGGAAGCCCTCTCAGAATATTTTTTAATTTCTCTTTTTAAATTTTTTTTTTGACTCATTTGTCGTGCAGGAACATGTTATTTAACCTCTTATTTTCGTTTACTCGAAATATTTTTTAATTTATTAAAAACACCCAGCATTCAAGAACAACTTGAAACTCCATATGAATTTTCATCCCGCTCCTTGCTGTTTTCAGAGCACTCACAGACAGAAGGGCATGGGGCAGAAACCTGAGACTGGGTGGAGCATTAGGGCTGACTCTGCCAGAGATTGGTTGTCACTGAGGCCAGGAGGCAGTTAGTACATGTCAGGGCCACCTTAGTTGGGGAACAAGGCAATAGGAGGCTGGGGGTTTGCGAGGAAGTGGTGGAGATGCAGACTCCAAGCTCCATCCAGCAGAGGAGTCAGCACTGGGGGAGCTCAGGGCCTGCTCACAAAGGATCCAGAACCATCATTTCAGACTGGCTGCCCCAGCGGGCCTCACCATGGGGTCTTGTCCTCTTCTGAGGCAAAACTTTTAATGAGCAAATCTTTCAAAAGGAAATCATTTGTTTCATTTGTAAACCTAAAACAGATATTGATTTCAGTTGGGTTATGTGTCCATAGCTGTAAACATATTCTACCATAACTTATATAGCAAAGTGCAGCTGGTAGAGATAATCACAGTTTAATTGTATATATGTCTTAATTCAGAAAATTTTTATATCTAATCTGAAAAGTTGGAAGAAATCCTGGGAAAAATCACCCCCTACATGCCTCACCCAGTGAAAAACCAGCCTTATAACAGGGAGAGGAATATAGCTCTCTACCTTAAATTAAGTACTTCCATAAAGGATATTAAAGTTTCCTTGTAACTCTCTTTGAGGTGGCAGTAGATGCTTTAATTTAAGAGTGATTAAGACATGATTTGCATTACTGTTTAGGTTTAGTTTGAAGAGGGGGCATAATTGATAGTTTGGGTAACACCTTCTGTAATAAATTTTTTTTCTCTAAAAAGCTTGATCCTGAAAAACATTCACAACCTTATGAATGAGTGTCATAATTGTTCTAATTCATGATTCAATCCATAACAAAATAAACCCTTTTACTAAGTATTTTATTATAATGCTCTTAAATTTCTTAAAATTAGATAGCTCAATGTAATGTTAAAACTGCAAAAGCATTTACCACTTGGAAATCATAATCGTCAAGTTATTTTGCATTTAATAAACAATGCATCAACCAAATATCTTTGTGATGGTGAGCAAGTTGAGCTTTAGAATAGTGATTATTAAATGTATTTTTTCAATAGATGACATACAGTTTTAATTTTAATGGCTACAAGACTTTCTATCAATGCAATTATATGAATTTATACTCCCACCAGATATATATTTCTGCTAACATTTAATATTATCAAAATGTAAGTTTTTGCATGTTTGTTGGGTAAAAATTTACTTATTTAACAAATGTTTGTGCCTGCCTCTATATGCTAGGTCTTAGTTTAGGTTTTGAGAATTTGGTAATGAACAAAACAGCTAAAATTCCTCTCCTTGTCAGGAATTTTGGTACCAGATTGTTTTTTTTATTTTCATTTATATGAAGTGTAGTGAAGTTGGGCACATTTTCATGTGCTTACCTGACAATTCTTATGATTTGCATTTTACCTTTGGTTTTAATTACTGATGAGTTTTTAAGTTAGTCACTTACATAGTTGTTTATAGTGAACATTATCCACATTTCTTTCAGTAATTTTTTTTCTGTAAAGAGTTTAAGATTTTTCAAATCCGAGATGATATAAGGAGGGCTCAGTATTCATGGATAACTTTCCTTTGCTAAATGTGTATCAAAAGTGAGGAAATATCTGTATATTAAATCAGTTTGTCAAGAGAAATAAAAATCAAGCTAAAAAAGAATTACATGATATTTCAGCACAAAAATTAGGGTTTTTAGAAATGTCACCCTAAACTTTCCACATTTTCACAGTTTGAAATAATTTTGCATAAATAATAATTTGAAATTTGTGAAGATATATAAAAAAAGCCAAACTCTTTTTGGTACCTCTTTTCAAGAATGCCAGAAGAGAGATAATTATCTAGTTGTCTTGCTAAATATACATGTAGTTTAAAAATATGATTAATTAATGCTTTTCATTTTTTATGACAATTTTACTTTCTTCCTTTTTTTATTCCTTCTTCTCTTCTTGTAACCAAAGTACAAAAAGAAGGCCAGTGTGCCAATGTACTAAAAATATTGTAAAGAATTTCAACTAATAATAATAACAATAATTTAATGTTAAATATTGATAACATACTTTATTAAATGTGTGTGTATACTTATTTAATCCCCATAATAATGCTCTAAGGTAAATCATTCTACTCTATTCCAATTTTACCCATAAGGAAATGGAGGCAGCATTGTTATCCAAGGTTATACAGCTAGTATTTAGCAGAGCAGGTAGTAAAACCTAGGCCTTCAGGCTTCAAAGTCTACTTCGTTAAAACTGGAATAAAGGTCTATACACATTGAGGCTTCAGTTACTGGCCAGGTCTTAGGGCTAGGCACTTGTGTGAACATTTAACACATTTAACCTGCAAAAACAACCCTCTGAGAATAGTTTCTATCATTGTGTGCCTGAGGAATCAAATGTAATTTTTCAAAGTTTACAGGGAGTTATATTAGAACTGAAATTTATACTCATTGTTCTATGACTTCAAATTCAAAGATTTGAGGAGATAGTATGCCCTGGTTTGTCCCTTTGAGTGTCAATTTGTCTCTGTTATTCCAGCCTAATTATTCATAGGGCTTCATTTAAATATGACAAGTATCTCAATTAGGATAGTAAATTACATCATTATCCTATTAATACCTCCTAGTTTGGAGCTCTTAAACTGCCCACCTTGAGTTGCAACTCAGAACTGTTACCAGGAGATCACATTATGCTGACTTCTGTAGCAGAAGCTATCTTACTGATCCCATCACCCCATATCAAGCTTCCTTGATAATTGACTGCTTGTATGGTTATCCCCTTAGGTCTCCTCTGGCCATATTTATGTTTGATTTTCTCCTGCAGGGAAAATGTGACCCTGTCTCTGTCATCATAAATAATTCTTTTACAAATATAGATTCACCATGAGAAAAATCATTCATCACTTGGGAATTTCTGGGTTAGATACATTGCTTCAGACCTGTTTGGAATAGGACCAGACACCTCATCCTCCCATTCTGATCATTGCTAGGTTTTTAATATCAAACAGTAGGTGAATACTTAGCCATTTCTATAAAAGAGCTTGGATTGCATACTTCATAAAAAATGTCATAGGAATCAACATGATATAGATGATACAGATCATCTGTAATAAAGATGATTTAAGCCTATATTTCCACTGTAAAAACATTTCAAATTAGCAGGACTAATGGGAAAGCCAAAGACCCAAACTAGTATCACTGATTGGAATGTCACACAAAGAAGGAGGTAAAAGAAATGACAGTATTCATTTCTTTAAAATTAAATAGAAATTCTATGGAAACATTTTTTTCCCTGAGAAGCATGAAGCACTGTTGTTATTAGATGGAGATGGGTCATTTCCAAACTCTAGCTCTGCTGCTCACTACTCACTAGCTCTGCTACATTATATAAATCTACTCTGACTTTTTCTTTATATGTGAAAGATGAATAATAATAGTGAATACCTCATAGGGTCCTTGAATATTAAATTAGATAATACATGCTTGACTACTGGCATATAGTAGATGCTTAATACATTGTTATCATTGCTGCATTTAACAATCTTATCAAATTTTCAAAAGGGAAATCTCACCCAACCTACTATGACTTTTAAGATAATTATTTATAAGTCAATAGGCATTTTAAGCAAGTGTCAGCACATTTTAAAATTCTTAACATCATAAAATTTATCAATTGTTTTGAAAAGTCAGAGTAAACATTCATAGTTCATTCTTGGGATTATTTCCTTGTTTTCATTCCATAATTTGGTTTTGTAGTATGACAATATATTCTTCTTCAAAAAGAGACAATATTTAGACATTTTTTTTTCTGGGTTCTTATGCAATATCAAAAAGGACCTCTGAAAATACAGAATGTTAAAAGAAAAATTAACTGCTGTACACAAGCGTGGCTTTAATAATGTCTCTTCATTTTGGAGAGCTTGCTTTGGTGGCAGAGTTTGTCCAGCCCATGAACTTTAGCTCTTATTTAAGAAAAATGAAATGGATGACCCAGGGATACTATCACTCTCTGAAGATAATCATTAACAATTCATGGGAGAGTAACCTCATAAGGTCAGTGGCAGGCTCATCTAAGATTTCTTCACCTCAGTGCACAGAATTGGGAGGTAATTGACCAAGTTACCACTGTCCTTTTAGCACTGAAGATTTGTTGATTGTTAGTTGATAGGGAAAATGACATTACTGTAATATCTTGTCCCTCACATTATCACCCTGTGCATGCAAAGAGATGATTTTATATTAGATCAGGTCTAGGACCTTGAATGAATGAAGAGAAGTTTTATAGGTCTAGTGAAATCTCTTTGCTTTTAGAGGATGAATTATAGTTTTTACTAGAAGGGAGTATTAAGCTAATAGCTTTCAGGCAAGTAATGTATTTCAAAGGGCAAAAGAGCTGCTAAGGTCTCCTGTGCCTCTTTTTATTACTTTTATTAAATATTTTATTACTCTAGAAAACACCTTAGAGCTTGTTACTGCAGAAGAGGGTCCTAAAAATGCAATAACACAATGTGCTGCAAAGACAACTCCCATTCTTATATATTTAACTTGAAGCTCCAGACTGTAAACAATGATCCTCACAGCAGATGTAACTGTTTTTCAAAATGTATTTCACATAATTTACTAGTAATTAGGCAGAAGCCTTTGTATTGAAGCTGTTTTATAGGTAAACGTCACATTAAAATACCTTCTAGGTATTAAGAAAAAATGGCACCCGACATGAGGAGAAAAAAGAAGTTGAATTTATTCTTATACTACTGCAGTAGGGGAGTGAAACAGAACCCAGCTCAACTGCAGGAACAAAAAGGCTGGGAGTAAGCTGGGGATTTAAGCACTGGGTAAGCTAGTGAAAAAGCACTGGAGGACATTCAGAAAGGAGTGGGGGTAAGGTTGATCAATGGATGTGCCAAGCATTATGTGAGTTATTCCTGAGTTTGCAAATGTTTCTCTTTGTGATCAGACCATCTATGTTTTCTAATTTGTGCCCACTGAAATTAGGCTCATACCCTCCCCCAGAGCCTGGGAGATAGAGGTGCTATCTCTTTCTATGACTACATTTCAGAGATAGTTCCAAGGACCTTAAGAGAATCTACAACTCTTAATCATCTTATTATCTGTAAAGCAGGAAAGATGATAATAATTCTTACTGTTTTTGTGAGGATGAAATCAGCTAATGAAATACATTTAGAATAGTTACAGGCACAGGGTATGGCTTTTCATAAATGAGAGCTTTCATTATCATTACCTAATATCCACTGCAGCTCTTTTTCCCTGAATCTCAGTGGAACACATTATACTCTGAGAATTCCAGTACAAAAACAAATAATAGAAAATATAAAATTGTAAAGAAAATTATTTGACATTATATGAATACCTTTAATTGTTACATCGATGAAAAATATCAACAACTACTATTACCCAGCTGGTAGAGTTCAAATCTTTCCCCATTCTCTCTCCCAAATGCAGACTATCAGTTTGAAGATCTGTGTAGTATTTGGATCAAAGGAAAGAATAAATCACTTAGTAAGAACATGAAATTTAACTTTACTTGCTGATTTTCTCTTTGAAATCTACGGTGGGAAATAAAAAGTGGCAATTTTAATGGCTAAAAATGTATATATACACACATACGTATGTACTCATACACACATATGAACACATAGGATAAGTATGTATTATATATGGTCTTACTACATACACATATAGGTTAGGTATATTAAATCCATATTTACTCTCATAAAAATTTAGGATAGATTTTTAAGTGGACAAAAATATTTTAGATACCTTTTAATAGAGTCTTAATTACTTAAATAAATAAATGGTAGACGTTAATATTTATTAATATCTTTGGAAACCAATCCCTTATGTAAAACAACCTAGCCGGAAACCAGGCTGCTCTAAGTCTTGTATATAAGGTTTGTGAGAAGTCAGACTGCTGTCTCTAATAACAATCCAGGAAATCAAACAATAACTTCTATAGCAATCAGCTCAACATGGCCAGGGCTTGATTAATAACTGAGCATTTCCCTGATTTCTGTCCCAGTTTCCAACTTAGGGCCAATCAGAGAAAGCCCAAATATGCATCCCTAAGCAATCATATAGGATGCCCCCCTTCTAGTTACCCTGCTGATAGCTTCCCCATACCAGTGATCTCCAATCAAGGCACACCTAAAGCTTTCTCTTTTTGTTCACTATAAATCTTTTCCACTGCTCTGCCTGATTTTGAGTATGTACCAAACACAAGTGACAGTGGCTGACTTTCTTGCTATAGCAAGCTCTAATAAATAGCCTTTGCTTGTTCTTATTTGGTTGGCCTTTGTTTATTTTCACAGATACAGTGGAAGTCCCACTAAAGCCCACCAGTCTGCACTGCCCTTCACCGCAGGCCCTAGCCTTCGACCAGGTACAGTATCCACAGGGGTCCCTTGTGCCTTGCTACTTGCAGGTTGTCTAGTCTGTGAAGATGTAGTAAGTCAGCATGGGGATCTGAACTCCATTTTTTTCATTCTCTTTATGTTGAGTTCCTGGGCTATTTATTATTTGGTTTGGTACTTGGATTTTATTATTGGTTCCTATTTGTTTGGCATCCTTGTTGGAATCAGGCCATTCTTTCTCATCTCTCTTTGCTGTCCTTGTTAACTGTTTTGTGTTATGCAGTCTAAAAGTGTTCTTGTCATAAGAAGGAGAATCACAGCTTAGAACACAGGCATATGCCTTATAATCCTGTTGTTCAAGCCTGCCTCACAGACCAGTGCAAATAATTTGGTCTTTGTTTATTTCCACAAAATGCAAATGAACTGTTTTCTAGCTCAAGAAAGAATTTATTAAAACCATTGTGGAATAAGTCAATTTTGCAGTTCTGATTGCCTATAAATGTGTCTGTTGTTTGCATTCTCCTCTGAAACATTTTTTTAAATATCTTACTGATTTCCTCAATAATTAATAAGTAAAATGAAATTGCTGACCTATGTTCACTTATATGTGTCTGTCATGAATTTCCTCTTTAAAATTATTTTGAGACTGCATATAAACCATATGAGTTAAAATTTATATAAAAGTATATATTTTTAACTGGTGAGAAGTTTCATTAAGATTTGAGTCCCTTTAAAGAAATTAAGTAATGGGGTCTTCTTCTTGAAAAAAACAAGAAAAAACAAAGAACAAAACTGTACACCAAAAATGTTTACTTCACATTTGAAAAGATGCCTTTCAGTGATTCAAGAATTACATATGAGAATCATAAGGTATGTGTTTAATATGTTTATTCTTTAATTTGAAAATATTGCATAAGGCATAATGCTAATTTTCAAATGGATTATCCTGCATCAATTCTTATTTGATCCACTTAAGTTGCTGGTTTAATATTAAATTGTTTTGTGGTTGATATGAACATAGTGGTTGATGTTAGGTTTCAATTCTCAGAGATGCAGATGGCTATGACTCAGTCACTACATATCGTATTTTCAACAAACAATAAGGAAATACACACACATACACGCACATACACAAAACCTAAAACGGAAAGGAAGTAAATATTTGTTGCTTCTTTGTAATCTTTTGCAAAGCTAAGCAGGTCTTGTGTGACTCTCTTCAGAAAAGCGTGGAAATCAGGGAAAGTCTACACAGTCTCAAAACAAAGTATTGAAAGCATAAAATTGAGAAGGTACACTGGTTATTTTCTCAACCAGATATTAAAAATGTATTTTTTTAAATTAAATATCCTTTTTATTAGCATAGGGACAAAACCTAGTTCCCAAAAGAAAAAGAAAATTACATGTTTTCTGGTAAAAAAGAAAAATCAGAGAGTGATAATGCTTTGTCCTTCCTAAATGGAAACATAGCTATAGATTGGGATAAAGGAGATAATGAAGGAGAATATTTTGTCAGAAATTATTATAGGAAAAATGTGTGATGAGGTTGTTAATAGAGTCAGCCAAAATAAAGGACAGGAATTGTGATTTATCAGGTACTTGATGTCTAGGCCCAGCGCTAATCTGTAGTTGTTGGAGAACATTGAAAAAAGACAGCTAAAAATTACAATGAAAGGTTACCTGTGGCCCCTAGGTATCCTTTACAAGTTCTAATTTATTGTTGTTCACTGAACTGTTTCAGTCTTTCAATAGCCCACACATTCTATTTACTCTAAAACCAAAATGACAACTAAAGGCCTTTTGTACATGTGTACATTTGAGAAATAGAGTACATTTCCCAGAGTGTTTGGCCAGTATTTTTTTACAAAGACATTGAAATATATAGGCAAAATGGCTTAAGCTTGTTATGTTGTCCCTGCTGTATTTTTATACTGTGCAACTTTGATTTTCAATTCCATAATCTGCTGGCTGAGTTTAGTTTGGCTACTACTGTTGGGATACTATCATATATATTTTTTGCTGCTTTTCATCCCTTTGATAGTATGATTTTAATTCCCTAGTGGTAACACATATGTTCTCAGACATGATTCAAGGAATTATTAAAAACAATTTAAAGAAAATTGAATAAAATAATAGCAAAATATACATCTTGGATGCTTCCAAAAATGCTACCATTGTAAAGTTGTGTGATTTCCTTCACTTAGTTTTACATACATATTTTTAAAAATCATTTGAAATCATAATTTATTTGTAATATTTCATCACATTTCTTTGCTTAATATTATAAGATAAATAGTTAGCCATGTTCCTGAATAGTTTTCATAAGCCTAATTTCACCATCTGTATTATATACCTTTAATAGATGCTCTAAAATATGAAAACTCTCCCATAGAAGCTTTAATTTTGTTGTTTTTGGCTTTCATTGATGTCGTGTTGAACACGTATGTGCACATTTTTAAGTCTACAATTTTGATTCAACTGAAATTCAATTGTATTTCTGGATTAGCCATTGGAAATAGATGATTAATAATTTGTCCTGTTCCCAACAAGCTCATGTTTTAGAGAAAGAGATCGTTAAAACATACGTACACAAACAGTATCTTCTCTTGGTCCCACATATACACAAATATTATGATTAAAGATCTTAAAAACCTAATGACAAAAAGAGATTAAAATAAACTCATGAAAAATTTGGTATAATTTTATGTATTATCAAATACCAAATAAATCTGTGACTTATAAGGCTCATTAATTAGTGTCAATCAATTTCTCTTCAAAATTTGTTACTGTTTTAAAATGCTCATTTCAAAAGATACGTGTAACATTTTTCTCTTCTTTGCACTGAGACTTCTTAGATTTAAATTCTTGATCGTATTATTCAAACCTATAAACAAATCTTTACCTACCAGAGAAGTTCTTACTCCACATTTCCCATTCAATTGTATAAATACACAATCTTACTCCACCCATGACAATTTTATGCACAAACTTATCTATTAGAATAGGGTAAATCATTTTAACTTCAGTCCTTCAGTGTCTCACAGGTTTTAGCTCAGTTTCTTTTTGAGGATGCTGCAAATAGTTCTGAAGGGGTTGGCTTTGTCTCATCTGCCTTTTATCTCTACCTCTGCTCCTGATCTGTCATTTCAGCCCTGTGTCCTTTGATGTTCCAAAGTTCTAGTTCTCTTTTTCTAATTATTTCCAACTTGAATTACGTGATCTCAAACTCCTTTGACAGTGAAATCTTAAAAGCAAGTTAAAGACAATCACTTGAGGAATTGAAAACTTTCAGACTGAGACATTGGCTTGGAGCTATGCATAAAAGCAGAGAGAACTTGATACGGTCAGAGGACTGAGGAAGAAAAGCGTTTCTTTCCTTCATGGATTTAACATCAGTGTGATTGTCTGAACAACAACAAAAAAAAACCTAAACATTTTATATTATTTTCAATTATTAAGTTTTCTTATGTTCATGGAATGAATCTTTTCAATCTATTCAATATGTGATTGAGTGAATCTAACCAATGAGCTTCCAGCTTAATTCATTATTGTTGCTCTCAGTTGACAATTGTTTTCTCTTAATAATTGAAACTAATCTGTGTGACATATTTCTGCTTCCAGCCAAGATTTAGTACTTCAGGCAATGAATGACAGTGATACTTGAGAGATGAGAAACAAGAAATGTGAGCCTTATGACTGCCTCATTTACTTCTGTCAAAGCAAAGATTGCACCACACAAAGTTAAACAGGCAAAGAGTTTATTCAAGTTTATTTCAATAGAGAAGAGAGACTTGAACTCAATTCTGTTGGAAAAAAAAAAAAAGAGCTGGAGGGTTTTTCAGTGCGGGGTTGGGCTTTTGGAGAAGTACTGGAGGGGGACTTTAGGGAGAAGGTAAATCAATGGGATGTTATTTGTGAGTTAACGGGAAATAATAGAAGTTATTCCTGAGTTTGCAAATGTTTTTCTCTGTGATTAGGCCATTTGTTTGCTTATGGATGCCCACTGGCTCCTACCTCCCATAGGGACTGGGAGACTGGGGCCCTATCTACTTTGATGTTTACATTTCAAAGAGATGGTTCTCAGGTCCTTGAGAAAGACATTCCCTGGGTCCTCAAGTGGTCAAGAGGCTTCTATGGAGATTTACATGCATTGCAGAGCGGCAGAAGAGTTTGCAGTTATAAATTTTCAAGGTAAATGCTCTGGGAAAAGGGATGTCAGGACCATGTCCAGAAACAAACCTGTCTGAAGTACAGTCCAGCTGAGAGGAACTTTAAGACCATCTTGGTCACTGCCCTGAGAATTTCCTTGCCAAGGAGCAAGGATGGAGAACAATGCATATTCTTAACAATGTTGAACTTTGCCTGATGCCTGTACACCTGGAAAGCAGTGATGGCTGTAAAATTCCTCATCACTTTATCTTTGGAAACAGTTAACTGCAGGGACCGCCTTTCCTCATGACTAAGATAGTCATTGCCCACCATTCCCTGTGAGTCCCTTGTTTAACTGCCTCTATAAGCTTAAGGCTTACTTCCTTTTCTCTAAGACATTTTCCTGCAGAAATGAACTTTCTCCCTATTAAAATAGCCTGAATAAAATAATCTTCTTAATTGTCCAATGCATTTTTTTTTCTTTTACAGTTTTCATGCCATGACTCATTTTTAAATTCCCTTTAAAAATGAGTCTTTTTTGCTCCTTTCTTGGTTGGTAGCCTGGGGACCAGACAGGAAGTTTAACACCTGATCTTGCGCTTCTGAGTCTTGCTCATGTGTAGCAGGGCAAGAATTTAATTTTGATTATTTTTGAGTACTGGCTTGATTTTAGTGCTGGTTTCGTCTGCTTTGAGTTTTATTTTGGGTTTGTTTACAGCCAATAAGTTATTTCCCATTGGGAATTTGGTTTTATGGTCTAACAATTTGGTGATCTCTATAAACAGATTAATGGCTTATAGAGCTCTTAGCATTATTGGATAAGAGACAACAGGTAATCTGGTTTATTATTCTTTTCGTTTTTTTCTGTTTTGAGCTCAAATCAATTAAGAATGTGTCTGCACTGAGAAGAAAACAGATCTTTGATATGGACCTGTGAGTTTTATATATCTGTGTTTACTCCTGAACCAGGGATGGGATTTTAGAATTGAGTTCATAAGCTCTGAAATGTGTCTGTATGTACATTTTTGTGTCTGTAATTCAGAGAAGTCTTTACCACTCATTAAGCGTGTAATATTTCCTCCCACCAGGTGGTAATACCAAATTAGATTGTAGAATCTCATAAAAAAACTATATTCTGATTGGATTAGAGATAGACATATAGACCTTACTTAAATACAATATTCTCAATTTCTTTTATAGAAAATAAGAAAACTGAACTAACTTCTGAGAGTTTCAATTCTGAGATTTTAAAAGTATCCTTTAAGAAACCAATTTGGAAATTTTTAAGAATTCAAGTTCACTTAATTAAGGTAAATCTTTGATAGGTGAGATTGTTACCTAATCAGATTCGGCTGCTCGCTGCTCAAAAAATCAGTACTCAAGTGAGAAAGACAAATGTTGGTAGAAAGAGAATTGCTTTTAATCAGAATGCTGGCAATCTGGGGAGATGGTGTACTCAGTGTCCCCCAGAAACCACCTCCGAAGATTCTGCTTGGCCATGAAAGTTTTTAAAGGGAAAAAGGGAAGTAATCTCAGTTAATCATTAAAATGGGGGTCAGAGTCATCACCATCCCCCACTGTTTGCAGACTTGTGTGCAGGCTTGTCAACTTCTTGTGATTTTTCTTTAGATGCTATCTTGTTCACACAGTTTGTGAGATTACTGAAGGGGAAACTAGGAAAGAGATCTGGTCTTCTGTTAATTAGTTATTCTTCATTTCTACTTCTTGGATGTATGGAAAGAACCAACAAATTAGGCAAGGTATTGTGTGGTCAAAAGATTTAAAAAGTGTGCTAGGGCCAGAGATGAGTAGAGCATGGCGGTGCCTGGTTTTAAGGTTTGTGACAAAACAAAGGGGCCTCCTGCAGAGAGCTCTTTCCTGCAAAGAGCTCTGCCCTGTCAAAAGGGGCTTACAAATCCCCACTTGTCAGAGCATCATTCCTTTTTTATGGGATCTTGGGCAAAGGTCCATCTTCTGTAACTTCTTCATGCTGACGTAGGACGCCATATTCTGAGAGTGGAAGATGTCAACAGGGGTCTGAAGCATCTCTTTGCTGACAGTTATAGTTGCCTGTTTACATATATGGGCAGAACAAGCTACAATTATTTTGATGTCCACGAAGATATAGATTATTTTGAGCAATAGTGTTAATCCCGTTCTCTTAAGGCCAGTTCTTGGAACTGTGTTAGCCATAGACTCAGTACTGCTCAAAATAGAGCAGTTTATGTCACAGCTGCAGTCTGGTCACCATGCAGTCAGCCTTTCCCCTCTGGTAGCAGTTACAGTATGTGTAAAACAACTCAGGAATGTGCATCAGACACTGTCTGTGACTCTATAGTCCTAATCATTAGCTGCTTGAGCCTGCTCCTTTATGACTCATGAAGACCTGGGAGACTTCAGCTTCTCTAAAAACAAGAGGCAGGAAACATGGAGGGGCCTTTGTATTTGGGGGGCGGGGGGGCAGGCAGGGTTCTGCTTGGTTCCAAGATTAGTTTAATATTTTTGGTTTAATGAAAACAGCTATGCGTTTTCTGATTTATCAGTATTAAATATAATATACACATACATTTTTATTCTACTTGGGTATTTCTCCCTAAACTTATACAGATTTACTGATTGAATAGGCTAGAATTGCCTCTACTTATAATTATGAAAATATAAATTTTTAAACCAAATTGAATCATTATTCTGACCAACTATTACAATAATAGTTGTATTTTATAGTGTGTCAGAAGATAATTTCAAAAAACTTTAGGTAACTTGCATACTTGGACTGATAGTAGGTTGAGTTAATGGATACTCATAAGATATCTAGAACATTTCTAAGTAAGAGAATGCTACATTGATTACTAAGCCTAATTTAATTTTATATACTTCCACCTTTTATTTTTATATGCTGCAGAAAGACTATATCTTTAGGTCTATCCTGAACATTCATTTCTGTCCCTTTGAGAACTGTATAAATGATGTGTATGGCTGTAGACAGCGGTGTTATGTTTTCATGAGCTCTGCAAATTTGCTGTAAAAGGCTGCTGTATGATCATGCACAATTATCAACATCACCCTATCCCAGTTTTCTCTGTGAAATACAAGTTAGTTTCTTTGGTTAAAAGTTATAAGTAATATGATGTTTAAACTATACATAGACACACTAGTTCAGAGAAATAGATCTGTGTAAGTTCTTCTGTAGTTCAAAGGAATAACAAAATCTGCACACAGTCTGTTCAGTGTAAATAATATAATACATTATCAGGCAAAACTTTGCTCATTTTTACCTTTTAAATGACCCCAAAAGTCCATTATTTAGTGTCAACATATCATTAAATAATTTTTAAAAGAGATTCTATTAATATTTATACTTGGTACAAGGATAACCGAGGATAAACCAAGACTCTCTGGGCAAAATAGATATTAAACTTACCCCACAATTAGAAATTCATGGATTACTGGAAACACCAAAAAAAAGCAAAGTTCCAAAAGCACCAGAAACACCAAAGTAACTGTTTTCCTATACTCTAAGTCAGCTAACATTTCTAGTCAGAATATGCTTCCACCCTACTGTCAGTAAGCCTTTTTAAACATTTTTTTCTTTTTTTAAATTGTGGTAAAATACATGTAACATAAAATTTACTGTTTTTGCCATTTTTAGATGTACAGTTCAGTGATATTAAGTACATTAATATTGTGCAAGCATCACTACAATCTATCTAATGGAACTCCTTCATCTTGCAAAACTGAAACTCTGTACTCAAACAATAATATTCCATTTCCCCCCATTTCCTGGCAACAACCATTCTTTTTCTTGTCCCTATGATTTTGACTACTCTAAATACCTCAAATAAGTGGAGTTATACAATATTTGTCTTTTTGTGATTAATTTATTTTACTTAGTATAGAGTCCTCAAGATTCATCCATGTTGAGGCATATATTAGAATTTCCTTCCATTTTAAGGCTGAACACTATTCCAGTGTGTGTGTGTGTGTGTGTGTGTGTGTGTGTGTGTGTCTAAACATATATACACATATATATGTATGTGTATTTCATTTTGCTTATCCATTCACCTGTCCGTAAACATTTGGCTTGATTCCATGTTTTAGCTGTTGTGAATAATGCTGCTGTACAAATGAAGTGGCATATATCTATCCAAGACCCTGTTCTTAATTCTTTGGGGTATATACACAGAAATGGAAACATTGAATCATGTGATTATTCTATTTTTAATGTTTTTGAGGAAACTTCAAACTGTTTTCCACAACAGCTATAATATTTACATTCCCATCAACAGTGAAAAAGGGTTCCTATTTCTCTATATCTTCCAACACTTGTTATTTTCTGGATTTTTGTTTTTTGATGATAGCCATCCTAATGGGTCTAAGGTGGTATCATTGCAGCTTTGATTTGCATTTTCCTAATGATTAAGAATTTTGAGCATCTTTTCATGTGTTTATTGACCATCCAAAAATCTTTGGAGATATGTTTATTATATTTTTGCCCATTTTTGGAATAAGTTGTTTGTTTTATTATTATTGAGTTTTAGGATTTCTCTATACATTTTGTGTTATATTCATAATCAGATATATGATTTGCAAATATTTTCTCCCATTCATTTTTATTTTGTAGATAGTATCTTTTGATGCACATTTTTTTTTTTCCATGAAGTCTAATTTTTCTGTTTCTTCTTTTGTTGCCTCAGTCTTTGGTGTCACAACTAAGAAATCACTCCCAAATCTAATGTAGTGAAAATTTTGCCCAATTTTTTATAAAAGTTTTATAGTTTTACCCCTTACATTTAGGTATTTGATCCATTTTAAGTTAATTTTTATACATAATGTTAGGTAAGGGTCCAACTTCATTCTTTTGCATATGTATATCAGTTTTTTCAGCACCATTTGTTGAAAAGACTGTCCTTTCCCCCAGTGAATGATTTTGGCACTCATCGAAAATCATTTTACCTTATTTGTGAGGTTTTATTTCTGGGCTCACTATCCTATTCCATTGGTCTATATGTCTGTCTTTATGCTTGTATCATAGTGTTTTGATTACTACACTTTATAATATAGTTTGAAATCAGGAAATATGAGACCTCCAGCATTTGTTTTTATTTTCAAGATTGTTTTGACTATTCAGCATCCCTTGAGTTTTTATATGAATTCCAGAATGGTGTCTCTATTTTTGCAAAAATACTTCTTTGGAATTTTGATAGTGATTACATTAAATCTGTAGATCACTTTGAATAGGATTGACATCTTAACAATATTAACAATATTAAATTTTCCAATCTTTGAATATGGAATGTGTTTCCATTTATGTCTTTAATTTTTTCAGCAATGTTTTGTAGTCTTCACTGCACAAGTCTTTTACCTCCTTAGCTAAGTTTTTTTTTTTTTTGATGCTATTGTAAATAGAATTGTTTTCTTAATTTTATTTCCAGATTGTTAGTATATAGAAACGGAACTATTTTTTGTGTTTTAACTTTGTGTCTGCTACCGTTTGCTGAATTTGTTTGTTCTAACAATATTTGTTGAAACTTTAGAGTTTACTACGTATAGGAAACAATAGGTGATATATAGATATATGTGAGAGGAGATGTTTATAGGAATTGATTCATGGGATTATGGAAAATGAGAAGTGCAATAATCTGCCATCTGTAAGCTGGTGAATCAGGAAATCTGATGTTGTAATTCAGTCAGTGTCCAAAAGCCTGTGAATTGAGGTATTGGTGGTACAAGGCCCTATCTGAGTCTGAGAGCCCAAGAATCACAAGTGCCACCAATGTCTGAGGACAGGAGAAAATGTTCATCTCAGCTCTCTGGGCATCCCTTAGCCCAGGCAAGTTGACACAAAATAATAGTCTCATATATGTATTCCAAATGCTTTGTAAGCTTTACTGTCTCTTTAGCAAAATGATTCTATGGAATGCCTCTTTGTATCTCCAACGCCAAAAGTTTTTCTTGTAGATGCACTTGTGTTCTTATAGAATATACCGTCACAAAATAGACTAGAAATATAATAACACTAACATTATTTATCCCCAGATGTTGAGACAATGTGTAAATACTTTTTATCTTCCCACTGCCTGTATTTTTCAATTTAAAAAGAAATTAGCACATTTAAAAATTTAAGTTCAAGTCTGAGTCTGAGTCTGAAGGCAGGAGAAGACCACTGTCCCAGCTTGCAGATAATCAGGCCGAGTGAGTTAATTCTCCCTTACTCAGCCTTTTATGCTCTATTCAGGCGTTCAGTGAATTGGGTAGACCTGCCCTCATTGGATAGGGCAATCTGCTTTACTCAGACTACTGATTTAAATGTTAATTTCTTCTAGAAACACCCATAGAGACACACCCAGAATAATGTTTAACCAAATATATGAGCACCCTATGACCTGGTTAAATTGATACATACAGTTAACCATCACACTGCATAATCCTTTATTGTCTCTTTTGCAATAATCTATTACAGAAAAATGAATTGTCTTTCATTTGAATTCGTACATTTTTGTTTTACATGTTTTTGTACTAATGTCTAAAATTTTATTATCATTCACAGTCTTGCATTAAGAAATTCTCTTTATAAATCAAGGTGTATTCACTGTAAACTCTGAGAATTTAGCTATGAGTTTATTTCTAAAGCTTAATACTTAACATTTATATGATGAATTTAATCTTTGGAAGTACAATCAAAAGCCAGTTTTTATTCAATATGCATATCTAAAGTAAAAACATCTATAAGGAAGTATATTTTGATATTCTAGAAGGAGGCATTAAGGGGAGCCTTTTCACAGCAGGCTTATCTTCAAAAGTGATTGGGAAGAAATCTTAAAAATGAATAAGTGTTGAAGATAACTTTTCTTTAATGACAACAGTTGTTGAAAATTCATTTCAGTTATGAGAAATGAATACTAGTATTTTTAGTTGAATAGTCTGATGCTAATGTGACTGTAAATTTACTCCATGGTGACAGAAATTAAACGAAATTTCTTTTGAGTAACTAAAACTACATAAAAGCAAGTTATATCTTTAATAGAAACCTGAGACAGAAACCACTTGTAAGTTTAGGTTGTAATATAAATTTAGATTGGCTAAACATTAAAATGCTCATGTGAGTGTTTTTTCTCTTTCTTGGAGAGAAATTGATGTGTAAATTGTGCCCTTTTATTGTTTTTATTGTCTAAAATCTTTCCTGATGTAGGAAATCTTTATATTTTACAAATCCCTCCCACTTTGCTCATCTTCATGTGCAGTCTTATCCATCAGCAATCTGGTGATTCCTACATCTTTCTCCCTGCCTGGACCTATCTACCAGGCAAGAGGTTATAAATCAACTTTCACCTAAAAATATGCACTCTTGCATCCTCTAGAAAACTCAAATACAATGTGGAAGGATTATAAGAAGTGCTTGTTGTGGGTGCATGTTAGATTAAATAGGATATCAGGGAAATCCTCACTAACAGAGTGCTATTGGAGCCAAAGCTTGAAGAAGAAAGAGAGCAAGCCATGAAAATGTCTGAGGGAAATTTTGTCCAGGCAGTAGAATAGCAATTACAAAGTTTAAAATTATTTATATGTTTCTTCTTTGTCTAAGCTTGGGTTTCACCACTCCCATCCCAAATAGACCTGAGAAAAAAATTTGAGTGAAGATATTGTATTTGGAAATAACCATAGAGAGCAGGAGTGGGATGTGGGACAGGTATACAGGGATGGGAAAAAAGCCAGTAAAGTGTGAACTGCAGAGCAGGTTACACTGTGTGCAACTGAGGACCTTCTACATTTGGGTAAAATGTGTCTCAGAATTGTCTCACTGAGGGATGAAAAAGCTTAAGTATTTATCCACCAAATTCTTCTTTAGTTTGGACTGATTTTTTTAAGGGCTAGAGAAATTGCTCACAGAGAAACTAAAAGACAGGAGTGACAGTGTATATAAAATATCTACAGTACTGAAAATGAGTTTTCAGATGTAGGCCAGTGGGGTGTGGATGGGCTTTGACAACATCTACTGTCCCTCAACCTAAAAATTAGCAGATTGGACTGATTCTGTGTAATACATTTCACTCAAACCTCTCTCTTACATTTATACCACTATTGGCCCAGTTTAAGCCTTTACCATAAACTAAGTGATTTTCAACTCTATCAAACTGAAATTCCATTTTTATAACAAGCCTTTTTTAATGCTCACTTCACTCTTCTGAAACAAAATTTATAGAAAAAATAGAATATAACATATAAAATAATTTTGAAGTACTAATGTAGTATACTAACACTAACATAAAGGAAAAACCAAAAAATAACTTAAAGTAATATGCATTTCAATAAGTATGCCCTGAAAAACCACTACACAAGAAGGCACAGTAATGCATCATAATCAGTGACATAGACTATTACAAAGATATTGAATTGGTAGGTAACTGAAATATCAGGAACAGTGTAGTCATTGCTGATATGATTTCCCAAAAATGAACAACTTATTGTAGAGTTGCAAAAAAACCCAAGTGCAAGTTTCCCATTCTGTACAAACTGCTTGCATTTCTGAAAATGTTACTGTATATTAAAATAAAGAATCAATACAGACACAGCTAAATTCAAACAACATTTTTTACAAAGTTATTACAATTTTGTTGGCCATAATCCCCATGCTATACATTTTATTCCCATGGCACATTTATTTTGCAACTGAAAGCTTGTGCCACTTAATCTCCCACTCATATTTCACTCATCCTCCCATTCCTCTCCCCTCCTCTCTGGCAACTACCTGTTTGTTTTCTCAGTCTCTGATTCATTTCTGTTTTGTTATGTTTGTTCATTTGTTTTTTTAGGTTCCATATATAAGTGAAACTTAATGGTATTTGTCTTTCTCCAACTGACTTATTTTACTTAGCATAATACCCTATAGATCCATCCATGCTGTTGAAAATGGCAAGAGTCCATTCTTTTTATGGCTGAGTAATGTTCCATTTTATATATATACATATGCATATATGTTTTTGAATTAGTGTTTCTGTTTTCTTAGGAAAAAATACCCAGAAGTGGAATTGGTGGGAGGTATGGTGGTTCTATTTTAATTTTTAGAAGAACCTCCATGCCATTTTCCATAATGACTGTGCCAATTTGCTTTCCCACCAATGGTGCATGAGGGCTCCCTTTTCTTCACATCCTTGCCAACATTTGTTATTTGTGTTATTTTTGATGATAGCCATTCTGTCAGGTGTGAGATGATATCTCACTGTGATTTTGATTTGCATTTCCCTGATGATTAGCAATGTTAAGCATCTTTTCGTGTGCCTGTTGACCATCTGCATTTCCTCTTTGGAAAAATGTTTATTCAGTTCTTCTGCCCATTTTTAATTGGGTTGTTTGATTTTTTGGTGTTAAGTTGTATGTGTTCTTTACATATTTTGGATATCACCTATATCATTTGCGAATATCTTCTTCCATTCAGTAGGTTGCCTTTTTTTTACTTTGTTGTGGTCCCATTTGTTTATTTTTGCTTTTGTTGCCCTTGCCTGAGGAGACATCTAAAAAAATATTGATAAGACTGATGTCAAAGGGCACACTGCCTGTGTTTTCTTCTAGGAGTTTAATGGTTTCATGTCTTACATTTAAGTCTTTAATCCATTTTGAGTTTACTTTTGTATATGGTGTGTGAATATGGTCTAGTTTCATTCTTTTACATGTAGCTGTCCAGTTTTCCCAACACCACTTATTGAAGAGACTTTCCCCCCATTGTATATTTTTGCCTCCTTTGTCATAGATTAATTGACCATGTATGCATGGGTTTATTTCTGGCCTCTCTATTCTGTTTCATCAATATAGGTGTCTGTTTTTGTGCCACTACCATATTCTTTTGATTACTATAGTTTTGTAATATAGTTTGACATCAGGGAGCATGAAACCTTACAGTTTTGTTGTTTTTTCTCAAGATTGCTTGGCTGTTTGTGGTCTTTTGGTTTTCCATACAAATTTTAGTGTTAGTGGTTCTAGTTCTGTGAAAAATGTATTTTGATAGGGATTTCATTGAATCTGTAGATTGCTTTGGGTAGTACAGACATTTTAATAATACAGTTGACCCTTGAACAACATGGAATTGAACTGTTTGGGTCCACTTATAGGTGGATTTTTTTTTCCCAGTAGTAAATACTACAGTACTGCAAGATACGTGGTTGATTGGATCTGAAGATGCAGAACTGTGGGTACAAAGGGCCACTATAAAGTTATATGTGGATTTTTGACTGCATAGAGGGTTGGTGCTCCTAACTTTGGTGTTGTTCAAAGATTAGACACATTAATTCTTCTGATCCACAAGCATGATATATCTTTCCATTTATTTGTATTGTGTTCAATTTCTGTCATCAATGTCTTTTAGTTTTCAAAGTACAGTCTTTTTACCTCCTTAGTAAATTTATTGCTAGGTATCTTATTATTTTTAAAGTGATTGTAAATGGGACTTTTATCTTGAATTCTCTTTCTGATAGTTCATTATTAGTCTACAGAAATGCAGTAGATTTCTGTATATTGTCTCCTACAAAGTTACTAAACTTACTTATTAGTTGTAATAGTTTTTTGGTAGAATCTATAGGATTTTCTATATATAGAAAATCTGCATCATGCACTATTTGCATCATGTCATCTGCAAATAGTGACAGTTTTACTTCCTCTCTCCCAATTTGAATGCCTTTTATTTCTTTTTATTGTCTGATTGCTCTGACTAGAACTTCAATAGTATGTTAAATGAAAGAGATAAGAGTTGCATCCTTGCCTTGTTCCTGATCTTTGAGGAAAATCTTTGACCTTTTCATACCTGCGTATGATGTTAGGAATGGATTTTTCATAAACAGCCTTTGTTATCTTGAGATATGTTCCCTCTGTACCCACTTTCTTCAGAGATTTTATTACAAATGATGTTGAACTTTGTCAAATGCTTTTTCTGCATCTATTGAGATGATTGTGTGATTTTTATCCTTCATCTTGTTAATATGGTGTATCACATTGATTGATTTGTGGGTATTGAATCATTCTTGCATCCCTGGAATTAACCTCATTGATCATGAGGTAAGATCATTTTAATGTATTGTTTAATTCAGTTTACTAATATTTTGTTGAAGATATTTACATGTTCATCAGGGATATTGGCCTACAATTTTCTTTTTTCTTTTCTTCTTCTTTTGTGTGTGTGTGTGTGTGTGTGTGTGTGTGTGTGTGTGTGTGTGTGTGTCTTTGTCTGGTTTTGATATCAGGGTAATGCTAGCCTCATAGAATGAGTCTGGAATTATTCCCTCCTTTTACATTTTTGGGGAGAGTTTGAGAATAGGTACTAGCTCTTCTTTAAATATTTGGTAGAACTCTACTGTGACGCTGTCTGATACTGAAATTTTGTTTGTTGGGAGTTTTTTTTATTATTACTGATTCAACTGCATTACTGGTAATCAGTCTGTTAATATTTTCTATTTCTTCCTGATTCAGTTTTGGGAGATTGTATATTTCTAGGAATTTATACATTTCTTCTAGGTTTTCCATTTTATTGGCATGCAGTTGTTTGCCTCTCTTGATGAGTCTGGTCAAAAGTTTATCAATTTTGTTTATCTTTTCAGAGAACCAGATCTTAGATTCCTTGATCTTTTCAATTTTTTTTTTTTTTTTTTTTTTTTTTTTAGTCTCTATTTCATTTATTTCTGCTCCAATCTTTATGATTTCTTTCCTTCTACTAATTTGGGATTTTGTTTGTTCTTCTTTTTCTAGTTCCTTTACATGTAAGGTTATGTTGTTTATTTGAGATTTTTTTTCTTGTTTCTTAAGGAAGACTTGTATCACCATAATCTTCCCCTTTAGAACTGCTTTTGCTGCATCCCATAGATTTTGAATTGTTGTGTTTCATTTTCATTTGTCTCCAGATATATGTATATTTTTTGATTTCCTCTTTGTATTCTTCACTGATCCCTTGGTTGTTTAGTAGCATATTGTTTACTCTTCATGCATTTGTGTTTTTTTCTTGTAGTTTATTTCTAGTCTCTTACTGTGTGTTTAGAAAAAATGCTTCATATGATTTCTGTCTTTTTAAACTTATCGACTCTTGTTTTGTGGCCTAAAATGTGCACTCTAATCTCATAATCTCTTTCACTTCACATCATCCACCTGATTTGGAAGAATGATTCTCAAAGTCTCATCTCCTTTGTTAAATCTCTTTAAAACATTGTGTCCTCACTATTTTTCTTATTTATAGTCATTGCAATGTAATTAGTTGTTTCACATTTGTGTTCCCTATTAAACACAATTTTTTGAGCAAAATTATATAACCATATTTTAAAAATTAGTGGCTAACATATTTATTCATCAACACAACTATGAATGAATGAATTAATGAATGAAGTGAATATTTTGAACTAGATTCTTGTTTGGTCACATATTCTGTCTACTTATGTCTCTCAATTTAGTGTCCTGTATCTTCATTATTCATTATTCGATTTTATAAAAATTGTGTTCCCTAATTTATTAAAATCAGTCATTGTTTAGGTAATCATTTATTGTTTAAATTGTGAATTTTGTAGTTTTATATTTTTATATCTCTTTTTTTTTTTTTTGCATAGAAGCAGTTATATGCCTAATTTTTAATTGGAGTTTGGTATAAAAAGATCTATGTATTAGGGCCTAGACAATAAAATTCCTACCATGGGACAATGACTAGGAAGATTCTGTTTTTAAAGAGTGTTCTTTTCTCCTAAACTGTATCAACCAGTAGATTTTGATTTGTAGTGGACAAAACTATCTTAGAGGACATTGTGAAGTAAGAAACTTTATCATCAGTTGTCCTTTAAAGATGTGCAGCCCTTACTTCTGGCATAGGCACACACAGGAGAAGAACCTCTCTCTACAACCCTTGTTCATTCCTGGGCAATTTTCCCATCCACCTACCTTGTTCCCAGTATTCTGTTTTCATCTCTCTACTTCATGAGTCCTAATTCTATATTTTGTTTTCTAGTATATCCAGCCATAATTTTGTGTGTATTTAATTTTTTTTAACCTATTTCATTTTTTTTTTAAGATTTCTTCCTTGGTTCATTCCTTTCTGTCTTCCTTTTTTTCTTTCTTTTTTAATCTTTCTTCCTTTTTCCTTTCAATAATGTCTTATTAAAAAGTTCATGTCTAAGTATATTTATAGGAGAATAAAGTTTATTATAAACTATTTCATGACCTTAAATGCATTTTCTGTTATCTGTATAAATGCCATGCCTTACAACACTGAAATAAAAGGTGATGTTACTTATCAGTATCAGTATCAAGATCATTGAGCTAGCCAGGCTGAAATTGAATAATAAAACTTCAGAGTTGGAAGGGCCTTAAAGATTATTTAATAATGCAGATCTTGCATTTGCATATAGATAAGGGAACAGATAAGATCAGTAGAAGCTGAATTACTTGTGCAAAGTCACATAATTAGTTTGAGGATGGAAAAAAATACCTGTTCTTTGAAACCTTTGCAGAGCTTTCTCTACCATATTCCACTGCTTCTGTTGGTCTGACACTCAGGACTGATACTCTTAAAAGTAATCAGATATCAAGGATACTAGAAAATTCTGATATAGTGATTATTATGTACAGGGGTGTTAAAGGAGAGAGATAATCTAGAGGTATAAATGTATGATATACATTTGCATATAGAATGTAATTGTAGCCATAGAGAATGAAATATAATAAGAGAAAATGGCATAGAATTGAGCTTTGAATAGCTCTGGTATTAATAGGCAGTATAAAAATAGAAGAATAAAAATAGCACTATGACATATATAAAGAATATCTGGATAGGAAAAAATCCAGAAAAGATCAAAGAAAGACTTTCAAGAAGCAGACAATAAAATGAATGAGTAAGATAAGAAGTACAAAATGTCCATTAGGTTTATATTAAGTTTGCATACATGTAGGTCATTTTTGTCATTAGAAAGAGTGAATTCTATAGATTGATGGAGCAAACTATAGCTGGAAGTTATTAGGGAAGTCCTTGTGAGGAGACCTTAAGGAGATAGTGACAAAATTCTTTGCTTGACTAAACTTTACTCAGGCTCCTGAACCTTCTCCTAGGCCCATCTGTGGACTTCCTTATAAAACCCAGTTTTAGCAAGAATCTTGCTAAGTCACTTTAGTCAGAATCTCCCCCACCATTGATATCTGATCATGCTGATATCTGATCAGGTTTCTCATTCTCCACAATCCCCCAGGTGATATCTGATTACCCTGCCCATCTTTAGCAAGAATCCTCTTAGATCTATTAGATTGGTTTAGCCAGAATCCCCCATATCCCTGATGTTTTCTCTTATTTTCCATACACTGACCACCACCCTGTTCTTTGGCTATAAATTCCCACTTGCCCATGTTGTATTCAGAGTTAAACCCAATCTCTCTCCCACACTGCAAAATTTCATCATAGTGTTCCCTATACCTATTAATATAATGACCCGTCTCCAAATAAAGTCTTCCTTACCAGACTTTAAAAAGTGTCATTGAATATTTTTTTCTTTAACAATGTATAATAAATATGAATCATTTTTCAAAAAGTTTGCTACGAAAGGGTAAGGTGGTATAATGTATTATTTGGAGAGTAAAGTAAAGGGGTAGAAAACTTCTGTTTAATTTTTAGTTATATACTTTAAATAATGAAAGAAAGATAAGATTTAAATGGGAAATTAGAAAATTATATGAGAGATCAGGGAGACTCAGTGACTAAAATTCTTCCAGAAGGCTAGAGGGCCTGCCTGGGAGCTAGCCAACAATAGCAGAGAAGGATTGTGCAGATGCACATGGCTGTGGACTGAGAAAGTTGCGGTGTTTTCTATTTTGATGACTTTTGTATTCTCAGGGAAGCAGAGGAGGGAGATGGGGAGGTGAGGTGTGAAAAAGGGAGGAGGAAGGAGGAAGAATCAAAGTCTGGGAATTGTGAGAGGATTTTGAATTAACTATTGAAGTGAACTGAAGAGCAAGTTAGTTATAATATATAGCCAGTTTGGGACAAAAACACAATTAGAATATGAATCTCCTGACTTGAAATACAAATAATATTACAATTCCCCTCAGATAAGTACTAAACTTAAATATAAAGTAAACAAAAGTGGATGTTTTAGGAGATATGGATATGTCACTTGTTTAATATATATGATGAGGCATTAAAGGGGTAAAAGTTTAGTACCAGTGATATCTTACATAAGAGGAAACTACAGTATACCTATCACTCATATTCACTCTACTCAAATAAAAGAAAGGAAATGTAACTTGATGATATTTTAAAATTATCTGTGACAAGTTCAAACAGATAGTATAAGAGCTTGAAAGTAGAAGGATAGATCAAATTCCTGATTTCCATTCTAGACAAATATTTGAGCCATACAGCTAATATGGATATCTGGTTACCAAATTCAGGCTAGTTTACATGTATTAATTTATAGTCCCATCAGCAGGGTGTGAGAGTACCTGTCCCACTTAATTCTTGCTAATCATAATAATATTTGCAAACTTTATTTCTTGAAAGGTGATAAAAATTAACATGAAGAGAGAAAAATTGAATTGTGTTGATTTGTTTAATTTTTTGAATCTGAATATTATTTTGCTGTGTGTTTATCCTTTTCTGAATGTGTATGTATTATACATCTCATTTGTCTATTGAGTTTTGGTTATCTTCCAACTGGTTTTCATGAGATTTATTATACTATATATACTTTGGCTCAAATAGACTGGTTAATAGTGTTGCTTTTTAACCATATACTCAAAGAATTTGGGGGCAGTTTGCACCAATTTAACAGCACACTTTTTAATAGCAGTGAGATTTGTGAGTTGCACCTGGTCCTTCTAAGACTCCCAGAGAGCTTTGTCTTTAGGGCTGGTTACATAAAAACAATATGCCTAGGTGACCAGCAGACTACAGGAACCCTGTCTTAGTTCCAAAAAGTTTCATGGCCAAAACACTGGTTCCTGATTTGAGAAAGAAGAATATCTGGTACAGACCTTACAAAGGTAAGGCAATTGGGGAATCACACAAGATCTGTTCAGACTCCTTGCTGTGAGGCAGCCCTTGGTTGTGATTCATGTTTCAATTAATGCTGTTGCTATACTGTCTTTTTCTGCAGTAAACGGTGGATTTGTAAACATTGTTATCTTCGGTTCTGTGAATCTTGATCGGAAATTGAACCTTGTACAACTGCCACATTTAGTACAGATTATTTAAGAATTCAATTTTTATATGTCAAAATTATTTATATTTTTATTTGTGATTTCTTTCCTAGACATTAACCTGAGATAATTAAAAGAGTAACTCCCTGCCTGCTGCTTTACACCTGCCTTTAAGGTGTTGAGGTGTTGATTTACTTAAGGATTATACATACATTGCCTATTTTTAGGTGACTAATGATGAGAAAATAGTGCCTCTTCTGGAAATTTATTTAGCCTAAAGTACCTCACTTTAATTACTTTAAACAGAGTTAATTATGAAAATATGCCTCTGAGTAGCTAAATTTCAGGTACTAACAGATATTTCCAAAAGGGATCTTATTTCTTATAATTTATGTGATATTCTGATATCTAGAAGATAAGACACAATGGTGTAAAGTGTTTTCTCCAAGAGTTTAATGGCAAAAATAAAGAATATGGAGCAGTCAAGAACGTATTTTTTAAGAAATGGCAAATGATGATGGTAACTATCATGTATTCAGAGATCTCTTTGTTCCAGACCCTACATAAGCATTGTCTCAATTAATACTCCAGGTTAAATTATGGCATAGTATTCACACATTGTAGATGAAAAATAATGGTATAGAAAGGCTACATAACTGCCACAATTTCCCCCAGATAGGAGAAGGTATAACACCAATTCAAAAAATATGATTCCCGGAGCTTAACTCTTAGGTATTCTCTATTCAATATGTGCTTACTATGCTCCAAGTATTCTTCTAATGCTATTGCAGTTACTGAAAAAAATCACTCAATGAATTTTCCTAATAACCCAATGGGGTAAGGTATTATTATCCCATTTTATGATTAACTAAATTTCACACTTTCAGAAAGTGGAGGAACTGAGATTCAAATGTAGACAGCTCCAGAGTCTCACCTCCTGAGTGTTAATCTATGTTGCCTCCCATAGGCTCTACTGACCACAAAATGATAATTTTCTTTATTGAACATTCTCTGTAAACGTGGCACAGTGCTAAAAGCTTGTGTGCCACATATTGAGAACAGTAAAAAAAAAAAAATAATAACTCTTTATTGGAGGTTTTTAAGGGAGGGAAGAGAAACAAAATTACAGTTAATGCTCCTGTATAAGAATGTGTGTTCCCTGGTTCTTTCCTACAACTCTTGTCCTTCTAGTGATTTGATATGCTGAAAGAGAGAAATTTATAACCATAATTATAGTATACATGAGAATGTGGTAAGTGCTCAAAATGGTTATGGAGGACAAAGGGGACAGTGATTAATTCAATTTTTGAAGAGTAGGGAGTGGAAATGCTACATAAATACTTTTAATCTGGGCCTTGAAGGAGAAGCAAGAGTTGTCTCTGTTTCACTGTGAGGTAATATTTGATCCAAACCACAGAGACCAGAAATTACAGATAACGGTGAGCAACCTGGCATAGTTGAACTTTGTACTGTTGAGCACTTATGTGTGAGAAGAAGGGGCAAGGATGTAATAACTTAAAGCAAAGGAACAAACGTTTAAATAATTTCAGTTGGGTAGACTTATTAGGTGTTTTAAATATATCGTCCAATTTATTCTGACAACTCTGTGAAACAGATTTTAGGATTTTTATTTTACTGATGAAGAAACTGAGCCATGAAGAAGTTACATTTCCTGTCCAACATGACACAATTTTAAAAGACAGATTCAGGTTTCAAAAATGAGCCTCTTTCCAAAGGACACACACTTCTGACTACGTAATAATGCCTACTCTGATTATGGGGGAAGGTAGATAGTTTGAACCTCCATATGTAATAACATACATATATCTATAAAGAAGGATATAAATTAAGACAAGAGTTTCTCAGTTAATCATTCAGACAAGAAAAAAATTGGTTTAATTTTTTCAGTTCTAAAATCAAGCACAATAGATCACTTTAAACATATCATTGAAAAAAAAAAAACTTATAGCATGAGCTGCACGCAGCAGCATTCTCTTCAAAAATAAATTCATGGTAGTCAGTGCCAGGTTTGATGATAAAAAGATACCATCCTCTAAATACAAGGATAAAAGCACTCTCCTGAATTGAATTGTGTTGTATACTTAAGTTATATATTTTCATTGATCTAGTCAACTTGTTACTATCTTATGTCTTTTTAACAAATGGCATAAATTTTCATGATGCTAATTCAGATCAGCCCTTGAGAAAAAGCACATACCTGTAAATAAAGTAGAATGCATCTTATATTTTGCACTTTAAGTCCTTATTTTTCTTTTTTTAAAAAAATTAGTGATTAAGTATCAGTAAAGATCGAGCTTTGTGTACATCATCACATGGATGTATTTCAAAAGAAATGCAAATGATGTGAAGTTTTATTTTATTGTATTTCGTTTTTTCAGTTAGTGTTATTTGGATGGAAAACAAGAAAAAGTATAATGGCCATTGTGCTATTTGGTTGACATTGTATCACTTCTTCCATTTGAATTTGATTTTTCCTTTTGAAGAACCACTATTCATACCACATCGGTCCACATAATTTTGAGTGATGCTCACCCCACCTTCTAGATTCCTGAGGTGGCCTCATAACCTAGACTTTCTCAGAGCCCCCTTTCACTCTTGTTTAGGTTGCAAATTACTTTTCTTTCTCTAATGATATCTTTCCAGGACATTCTTTGGTTTTAACTGGAGAGATATTTTCTGTCCATCTGAAATGTAGATTATGACAGAACAATGGAGCTGTAGCCATATTTCTTAATGATGACTTGTATAGAGATGCCTAGAAAATGAAGTCAACACAGAGAAGGTCATCACCAAGAGAAAGAGAAAATCTGTACCATACTCAGTAGTTTGGGGCCCTGAGTCCATCCATGTCTGGAGCTTTTCATGGATGAGTGAACAAATGTCTTTCTTACTTTTTTTCTTTTATTTTCTCCCTCCCTCCTTACATTCCTTCCTTCCTTCTTCCCTATTAATCTTTTCTTTCTTTTTTCAAATTTAAGCTACTTTAAGATGAGGTGTCTATCAATATCAAAGAATTCTTATTACTAAAGAAAGTGACATCTTTAAAAAATTAAAGTTTATATACTGACAGATTACTGCTTTGCTAACATACTGAAGGCAGCTTAATAATGGCAAGTGACCATGACACTTCTGGGATCTCACTTTCAGGCACAAACCTCAGGCGATTCAGTTTCAAAAGTCTTTTGACTATAGGTGTATTCACTCAAAATACAAATTACCAAAAGAGGACTTGAATAACTTAGCTTGTGACACATTAAGACTATTGCTTGGTGTAGAGGTTACCCAAATTTGGGTTTAGTCATCTCCTCCCATATGGTTTAATGTATGGCAGTGCCAAAGAAAAGAAGGACTGTACCCAGAGAAGTTGGAAAATGATGTTCTGTAGGAAATAATTGCCCAGTCAAATGTATAAACATATGTACCAAATTGCCATAATAAATAAGAGAAGGATGATATTTCAAAATGAACTATTCATATTTATAATATATAACCACAGATTAATAACTGGTTTGGAAAAAGTCTATATTTTACCTGTGGAAAGATTTAAGGATGGATAATCCATTCAAATTACTCTAATTAGATATCTTCTAAAAACAGAAACTTGGCTAAAGGAATATATAAAATGAATTTGGGAAAATCAGTTTCACAGCCAGAAACTACTAAGTGATTAAGAGAATGAATGGGTACTTAAGATTTCAATTTCCAGCAATATCACAGATTAGAGACACTGAATAAACTTCCTATTGAAAACAACTAAAAACATAGGATAAAATATTTAAATACTTAGTATTTCAAATCTAATGCCCAGCTGACAAAAATTAGCAAATCCTTAGAGGCCAAAAATAAAGTGGAAGCTGCAAGGTGTGAAGACAGACAAATACTAAATCTGGTTCTTGATCTGACATTATGCTCTGAACCCTAATGTGCTTGGGCTTTTGCTTTAAATATTTCAGAGGACACTGGAGCTGAATTAAAGATTAAGGCTTACCCAAGGCAGCAAGTCAAAGAGCATCCAAGATAAACTTGGGATGCAAAAGGGCTTTATCCACATTATAAAGATGAATGAAAAATAAACTTTAACCTCTAAACCTGTGCTCATGAGGGTTTAGCGTGGAAATATATGAAATTTTACTGTCAAAAACCTTCAAGCAAAGAGTTTATTTTAGAGGAGTGACACCTCTAAGAGCGAAGTAGGAGACCCCAACCTCTGTGCCTCCACAGAGATCAACAATTAAATCGCTATCCACAGAAAATCAAATGGCTCAGAGAGACCTCAGGAGTGCACTTAAGAAACTTCAGCAACACAGTGGAACAAAAACGTTGAGAATAACTACACAAAATGGAAAGGAAGAAGAGTTTCATTTTGCCTGCATCATCCAATCCTCTAAGCCAGAATTGTTCAGTGCCAAGAGGGAACTTCCCAGCTGGAAAGAGTTCCCCTCACTGACAAGTGGAGAGCAGGGTGAATAACCAGCTTCCCCAACTTTTCAGGGCCGCGCACAATGGACCTACTTTAGCTTCATCCCACCCAAAGACCAGCAAAGCTGAGATGTATAGAAATGGCTAGGAACAAGAAGGAAGAGCAGGGACTACCGATATCAGCTATGGAGCATGAGCAGCCATGGTTCCTAGTCCTCTTCAGAGGACTGTCTGCTTTCACCACTGAAGAACCAATGGCCATCACAGCTGCCACTAACCCCCTGCAGATTTCACTGGTTTTGCCCCACAGGTATTCATGTTGGCAGATGCCAGTCACTTGAGTTCCTCTCCATTTCCTCAGCCCCTGTCCTGCCCCCACAAGAACAGGGGATCCATACCCACATCTATCCTAGACCTCTGTGGCTGGGTGAGTGCAGTACACTAGCCTAGAACACCACAGCTGACCCCCACTGCTGGGAGTGTGCTTAGCTGACCCCCACTGCTGGGAGTGTGCTTGGGACTAACCCATCTAGCTGTGTACTTGCACACCACTAGGCTGAGTCTCTTCACTGCCCTCTACTGCTGGACAGCCATCCTGCCGCCACAGTAGTACACGCCAACAGCCAAGTCCTCAGCAGCTGCCAGTGTGCTCACAGTTGGCCCAGGCACTTGCTTCTGGCCCTGACCCCCAGCACTACATATGTGTTTGCAACTGACCCCTGCCACTACACCAGTACCTGCAATTGGTCCCTGCAGCACAGTGTGCACATCACCTACTCTGGCCATCACGGCTACATGCCCTGGTCCCTAGCTGCTGAAACTGGGGGCACTGCTGAGGAACCCAACAGCCTTGCAGCCAGTAAGAACCTCCTGCAGTGCTCGTCAAGGTCCATGCAGTTGTCAATGTGATGAGTCTCAGTGGCCTGAGCCAATGAGACATTACATTCCACTAGGGCCCAGAGTTGCCATACAGTCCTGCACTTGGCACACTACACAGGTAGACCTGGGGTCATAGCATGTCCCACCTGTTGGTGAAGAGGAGACTGCTTCTTTACATGTGCAGATACCTATGTAAGGCTACAAGGATCAGGAAGAATCAAACATGACTCCATCAAAGAAACACAGTAAACTAATAGTAACTGACTCCAAAGAAATGGAGATACATGAATTGCTCAACAAAGAATTTAAAATAATTGTTGTAAACATGCTCAGACATCAAGAACACTGATAAAAATTTAACAAAATGAGGAAAAAATACAAGAACAAAATAAGTTCAACAAAGAGATAGAAAACATAATTTAACCAAGGAAGTGAAAGATCTATACACCATAAACTATAGGGTGTTGATGAAAGAAATTGAAGAAGATACAAGTAAATAGAAAGATATACTGTATTCATGGATCAGAGAGTTAATATTGCTAAAATGCCCATACTACCCAAAGCCACCTATAGATTTAATGTAATTCCTATCAAAATTTCAATGGCATTATTCACTAAAAAGGAAAAAAACCCTAAAATTTGTATAGAAACACAAGACTGAATAGCCAAAGCAATCGTGAGAAAGAACGAAGACAGAGGCAGCACACTTCCTGATTACAAACTATATTACAAGGCTATAGTAACCAAAACAGTATGGTACTGGCATAAAGACAGACACATGGACCAATGGAACAGAATTGAGAGTCCAGAAACAAACCAATGCATATATGGTAAACTAATATTTGACAAGGAGCCAATGGGGAAATATAGTCACATCTATAAATTATACTATAAATGATGTTCACATGCAATAAAATGAAATTGGACCCCTATCTTACACCATTCACAAAAATTAGCTTGAAACAAAGACTTAATTGTAACACCTGAAACCATAAACTCCTAGGAGAAAACATAGGGACAGAAGCTCTTTGACATCAGTTTTGGAAATGAAACCAAAGCACAAGCAACAAAAGCAAAAAACCAGAGAGGAGTACATCAAATTAAAAAGCTTCTGAACAGCAAAATACACAGTCAACAAAATTAAAAGACAATCTACAGAATGGGAGAAAATATTTGTAAATCATATATCGAATAAGGGGTTAATGTCCTAAATATATAAGGAACTCATAGGACTCATGAGCAAAAAACAAACAAACAAACAAACAAAAAATCTGATTAAAAAATGGGTAGAGGACTTGACTAGATATTTCTCCAGAGAAGACATACAAAGGTTAATAAGTACATCAAAATGTACTCAACATCAGTACGTCCTCAGAGAAATGTAAATCAAAACCACAATGATATATCACCTCATGCCATTAAAATGGCTACCATCAAAAAGATAAAAGATAAAAATTGTTGGTGAGAATGTGGAGAAAAGTGAACACTGGTGCACTGTTGCTGGGAGTATAATTTGTAAATTTCCACTATGAAAAACAGTATGGAGTTTACTCAAAAATTAAAAATAGAACTAGCATATAATCCAACAGTTCACTTCTGGGTATGTATCCAAAGGAAACAAAATCACTATCTCAAAGAGATAACTGTACCCCCATGTTCATTGCAGCACCATTCACAATAGCAAAGACATGGAAACAACCTAAGTGTCCATTTACATATGAATGGGTAAAGAAAATGTGATATATATTAGAATAAATATATTATATATTAGAAATATATAATAAAGTATTATTTAGCCATAAAAAAGTAAGAAGTCGTGCCATTTGCAACACATGGATGGACTTTGAGGGCATTATACTAAGTGAAATAAGTCAGAGAGAGATGAATACCATATGATCTCACTTATATGTGGAATCTAAAACTATGGAGCTCATCTTTTTTTAAATTAATTAATTTTTTAAATTACAGTATAGTTGATTTACAACGTCATGTTAGTTTCAGGTGTACAGCACAATGATTCAGATATATATATATTGTTTTTCAGATTCTTTTCCCTTATAGGTTATTACAAAATATTGAATACAGTTATCTATGTTATACAGTAGGTCCTTTTTGGTTATCTATTTTATATATAGTAGTGTATATATAATATATAATATAGTACATATTAATCCCATCCTCCAAAGGAAGGGACAGAGAAAGGAAGGAAGGGAGGGAGGGAGGGAGGAAGTGGGGGAGGGAGGAAAGAAGGAAAGAAGGAAGGAAGGAAGGAAAGGGAGGAAATAGAGGAGGAGGAGAGAGGAAAAGAGGGAGGGAGGAAAGAAGGAAGCAATGCAGAAATAAGGAGATGAGTCAGCAGTTTCAATAGACAGCCAGGTCATCAGATTTGGGTGTAAAATAAGTATGAAGAAATAAAAGTGGGGATGAAAATGTGAGTAAGGAAATACAAGTAGATTTGTAAAAGTACAAAAGTAAATCTCAGGAAATATTTTAATTGTTAAATTAAAACCTGCTCTTATATTAGGGGGAAAGAAATAAATATAAAGTACCCATAATACATACAAAGATATAAAGAAATAGTGACTACTGTCTGTCCTTCGTATCCCTATCCAAGGGCTCAGCACTGTCAAAACAGAGGCCCTGGAGGGCCGACTGTCCTACACCGTTTTATACAAGGGACTAGAGCATCTGTGAATTTTGTTATCCATGGGGTTCTGGAACCAATCTCCTGTGGATACTGAAGGAAAACTGTATAATGTTAAGAAACATAAACTAGAATAAGAAGTTTTAGAACGAGAATGACTAGCATGGATGGATGGATGGATGGATAGATAGATAATAGACAGATATATGTAGATATATCCAGATATAATAAAGAGAATGTGACAGGCATATTCAGAAGACAGTGACTGAAAATTCACTGATGAACACCAATAAATAATTTTAAAACA